>NW_028186466.1:570509-704206 GCF_003343005.1 Rhea americana | reverse complement strand
AGATAGAATGGAAGTACATAAGCACAACCTTAGATTCTCACTTCCTTCCCGTGGCTGAAAATATGTTTTAATAAATTTGTCCTTCAGCAAGCAGACTGAAGGTAGACTTTCCTGCCTGCAGAACTCTAATAGAGAGTGTGAGATTAATTCAAGTCTTTTTCCTCAAATACAGACATATCATTTTTTTTTCAGCATGCCTCAGAAGTAGACTAACATGGTTTAGGATACTAAACCTCCAAGCTCAACTTTGTTCCACCTACAACTGTTAGAGAAAACTGAATCTCCTCCAGTATCCTTGCCTCAAGTTGTGTCTCTAGCCAAACAACTCAGTTTGATTGTGCTCAGTTAATGGAAAACAACCCCAGCCTTTTACTACAAGTTCACTTTGAAGAAAACACTCTGTAAGATTTCACTCTCAAGTTGGCTTAAATGCATGTTTTACTGACTTAAGACTACTATGTGAAAAATCACACACTAGTTCATATTATGTGGACTTCCAATCTGCACTCACACAAAAAGAAACAGAGTTATGCCTGATCCCACAGTGTTTTATCTTTGAGCCAGAATCTGACATCATTGCACTGAGTATTACCAACTGGATCACTTGTTAAGAGAAGCAATGCTTTCCATTCATAAAATCCATATCAAATTGTATTAAGTAGTAACCATACATACTTTGAACAAGGCATTTTTTTGAAAAAAAAAAAAAGAAAACAAAAACAAAGTTCACAGAACAGAAGCTCAAGAACAAGATCCTGTTTGATGCACACACAAGTCCCAAACTTTCTTTATTGAACCAGCTCTCCAACAAAGGCAAATGATAATTGTTGCTTTGTTGCAGTTTGGAAACTCAAAGGCTCTGACACAACAACTAGCCTGTGTCACAGACAGAAACAAGAAGATAAAAAGGACTAATCCTTCTCAACAAAAGATGACATTTCCCACTGCAAATTTTACAAGATGGTGCATCTGAGTGTCCCTCCACCTCAGTAATTATTCACCTCAGTTCTACCTCTAATGAGCTAATACATTACAGTCAACATGTAGTAACCCAATAAGGTATGATGGACTATTTGGAAACAGATATAAGTGAAGATAGCTTTAAGGAAATGAACAAGGGTTCTATAACTCAAGTTGGCTTTTCCTCATGAAATTCTGGCAATCGAGGCAGATGTGATTTTTTTTTAAAAAAATCCTTTTTGTATTTTTATTAATGATCCTGGCCTGAGAGTCAGTAAAAGTCACCTAATTTAAAGCCTTCTTGAATTAAGGAAGCTTTTATAAACAGATGCTTGGAATAGAGGTGCTGTTAGATTTAATACCTTTATATAAAACATGTTGCTTACAGACTTCTACATAAAATAGATTTAAGAATTGCTTAAAGCATCTCTGATGATTTTTATCATTATCTTCAGCTCATTAGGAGAGGTCCAGTTAGCCAAGTATGTGTTAAACCTCAGTTAGAATAATATGCTTAAGTACTTAAGTTTTATACTGTAATCATATATGGATGTTCTACTTAACCATACCTCAGTGATAAAGATCTCTTGGGCTATCTTGACAAAATACATTACTGTCCAAAATCTATGCATGCCACAATGAAAGAATGAGCAATGAATTTGATGAGCTTCTGTTTGCTGATGCATGTGAATGAAGTCAAAGTCTGAGTGTCAGCATCCACAAAGGTAGTACAATTTCACAATTATAACAGAGAAATCGCACGTTTGAGAGAAAATAGTATAAAACAGTACTCACATTTGTTCACATTTGATATACTCATAGCAAAAAGTAGATCAAAAAGTTGTAGGAGCTGCAGGAAATTGAGAGCCTGAGAGCTGAGAGGCAGGGAGAATTTCAGGAGGAGACACTAGAGATAAAAGATTTTCAGTAAGGAGACTGCTGGGATTAAGAAGGGGAAAAGAGAGAGATGCCATTGCAGCTGCTTGTTGTCTTAGCAGGAGTCCCAAACTATAGACATTTGAAGTAATGAGATCATTGCCTAGGAGGAGTATATTCAGTTGTTTCTGAATTTCTTGAAGGACCTGCAGCCGACTTTGCTGATTCAGAAGAAGCATATCCATGTTTTCCCTCATTTTCTTCACTGTACAAAGAGAAGAGAATGTTAACGGGTGCAATGCAAAAATACCCCAGATGGCAATTTAGAAGCCTTTTTATACTTACACTCTTCATAAATAAGATTGGAGTGGCCCATCTCAAGTTTCTGTGTGCCACACCTTTGCTGTTCTTTATGATGTAGAGATGTAAATTCAGAATGGTTTGCATCTAAAAGGAGGATGGTTAAAGTCAAGGGCCCACTTCATCCCCAATTGCTACAGGACCATTTTAAATCTGTTTTCACACAATAAAAAGGCAATTCAATAATAACCCTTCCTCTCATCCACCTTCTAATCATAAAACTTAATTCAAGCCATTTGATGACTCAAAGTAAGCCAAATCAAATCAAAGATTGGGCAGGTACATTAACCTGAAATATTATGGAATTAGATTTCACTACAATCAACATATCTTCTTTACTACTATTCTCACTTGCACTCCAACAAACTTTAAAAGTTTTCTACTGCTTTAACCATGCTCCTCTCCCCCCCCCCACACACACACTTTGGGGAAAGGAGGAAGGAAAGCAGGAAGGGAGCCATTAAGGAATTAAAAAGCCAAGATATAGAAAAGCATATATAAGTTATATGTAAACCTCTTTTTTGAAATCATATCAGGTATAGAAATTAATTTTAACTCCTAATCCACACATCACAAAGCCAATAGAACTCATGCGTGATCATACAGGCAATTTTAGTATGAAGCTTCAAGTTATCTACAACATAGTAATAGTTACTTCAGAGTAAGTTAGGACACTTTTGTTTGAAGCAGGCATAGATTTAATTTGATATGATGTTTCTTACTGGCAAACTGCTAGGGTAATAATGAAACTATGTTCTTTCTTCTTGTGAATTAGGTAATTTTATATAAACTAAAAAGCTGTTAAAATAAGCCCTACAAGCGGGAAGTTCCATTTTTATGGCTCATTAGCTCAACTACCTCTCTGTACCTATGGACGAAGAGGTTTCCAAACCCAGATTAAGAATTCAGTTTTGCCATTGATATTATAATTTCATTAAAATAAAAGGCTTTCCTCCTCAGGAATTTTGTTAGAACCAGAAGAGGGGAAAACAAATAAAACAAACAAAAAAGAACACAGAAAAACCTCACACAGAACATGTCCTTCTCATTAGGCCTTGTGCCTAAATGTCTTGCTGTTACCTGATCTGGTGGTCAAAGCTCTAACACCATTAATTGTTCAGCCAGAAAAGTCCCATGAGTGGCCAGACAAAACCAAAGATTTAATGTTGAATCATTTTAGATCACATTATAAAGCAACTGCCTGTGTAAAGATTTAACAAAACAAAACCACAAAGTGTCTAATTCCACAATTTCTGGCCATTAAAAGAATATAGGATATTGCAAAATCCAGAAAATTCCCTACTTTAAGCAACCGCCTCACCTGAAAGCTTATACTACACTAAAAGTATTAAGAGATGGCCAGAAGGGACTTCCTGTTAGCAAGGGCACTTGTGCACAGGCAATGAAAAACTTTCCATCTTAGTTGGTAGTTCTATTCTGCTAGTCTTCATTAAATGTGGGAAACATTACTCACATATAATAAAATTAACTGCTACAGCTAACCAAGCCCCCAATTCAGAGCCTACATCCCTTCCTAAGCAGAGTATCTTGTTGCCTAAATGTTTACAAAGATAGGGCTGGGCATTGGGAAACTAGAAACCAGGAGTTAGTGGACTCAAGCCTCAGGCAGTCCTTGGGGAATACAAATTCTAAACTCTGGCATTTTCAAGGCACTTTTTCAAATGATGAAACAGATGTGTTTCATCAGGAAGGAGCAAAAACAGAACAAAAAAACATTACCCATCACAGAAGGGGGGAATGCAAGCATTTAGGAATGAATGGAATCAGCATCCACTACATCCCTTGTGAGTTTGTATAGCTTGAATTAAAACTCAATAGATCTTAACTTAGTTACCTGCTGTGTGTTCACTGAGTCTCTCTCTCAAATGATTTTTTTGATGTTTGATGAAGTTGGAGCACAGCCAGAAGCTATTTCCACACTCGGGACACCAATAGAGCTTTTCATCCATATGTATTCTCTGATGCTGGAGGAAAGCTGGGCTTCCACTGAAAGTTTTGCTGCACATGCCACAGGAAAAAGCTTTCTTTCCTGCATGGGTTTTACAGTGAGCAATAAGATTTGAGCTATGGCCAAAACTTTTCTCGCACTCTCTGCATTTGTAAGGCCTCTCTCCTGTGTGAACTCTCTCATGCACCACGAGGTTGGCCTTCCTGTTAAAGCTCTTCCCACAATCTAAACACTTGAAAGTGTTTTCTCCAGTGTGGATTTTAAGATGGTTCAAAAGAGTAGAGCTTCCCTTGAAGCTCTTTCCACACTCTGCACATTTGAGGGGTTTTTCTTCGGTGTGGGCTCTCTGACGATTATTGAGGACAGTTAGTTTCCTGGAGCCTCTTGCTTAGGAAGTGGCTTTATTACATCTCATTTTCTGTGGCTTTTGCAGACTGGCTGCCCTCCAGTCCAGACTATGGGCTTCAGGTAGCTGAGGCAGCATGTCCTGCTCAAGAGCTTCCTGGATGCCTCTCTCTACCTCATTTTCACTCAGAATGCAGGTTCCTGCTGGAATAAGTAGTGAATCTGACATGGCTCATTTCCCAAGATGAATAAATTTCTCTTTGTAAAATAACTGGAATCCAGTTGCACCACATTTCTCTTTCCCAAAGAGGAAGGGAAATTATGAAGACTGAGATAAGAAGGCAGGGAAAAAATGAAATRAGGAAGACGACAAGGGTAAAAACTAACATTCTCTACCTTCAGAAAATGCCAAACAAAGAAAAACAAGCAAAATGAAGAAAGGAAGAGAAAGTCTAAAATCTAGTTTTAGCTATCTGTCCCTGCAGATTTAGTCCAAAAGCTTCCTATCCTGCTAAGTTTGTTTTAAAACAGAGTTTTTAATATTATATGGTTGGAGAGAACAAAACAAAAACTTCTCTTAACCGTCACTGGGCAATATCAACAGGAAGATCTGGATGATTTTTTACTTGTGTTAAATAAGATTTACTTAAAAATTTTTAAACTACTTCTTACAGGCCAGCATGTCAGATTTTTTCATTCTATTTACCACAAAAGACAGCTGTAAAAATTATTATAGGAACACTGTATATTCATGCAGAAGTGAAGTGAGTTAAATCTTTGTGGCTAAAAATAGCAATAGTTAATTAATATCTCTTTCATATTTAGATCTAGTAAGTCATCTACTTGCAGTGACAAGCCAAATAAGCTGCACCCCAGGGAGGTTCACAGTAACACTCAATCACAGCTTTTTCTTTCTTAAAGAACGCCATTTATTTATTTCAACAATGATTATATTTGATCATGTGCCCCATAACAAGCTTTGGTTATCTTATTTTGACACTATTATATTTACATCACTTTAGTATTATCAGAATTACTAACATCACCTAATATGCACTTATCATCAACTTGACTTTTGCAAGTATCTAAGGATAGCAAATGCTGATAGCAACTTAGAAGTGCATTAACATACCTCATTTAGCATTAAAATATTCAGTTGCTCACACTCCACATACTTCAATTTAACATATTAGTTCTATTTACTCTGCTAGGAAAGAATAGGCTTTCTACGTCCAAGGCAAAACTCCACAGTACATTTTCAGACTTGTGTCTATGAGAGCTCTAAAGAGACTAAGAAGTGGCAGCAGCCTGCTCAGAAAGGACGAAGATTGCTTGTTGTAGGAGCAGGAAAGGTTATTTTCTTACTCTACAACCAACCAGCTCTTGCAGCGGCCCATGCAGTAACCCCAGGGCTTTAACAGTGAAATGGGAACCAGAACAACCCTTCATTGCCATCAAAAGGTATTTTTGGGGAGTCAAATACTTCAGATGCTGCATCTCACACTTTTTTTTTTTTATCTGTGGAAAAAGGCTGAGAACTACTTCTGCTCTCCTTCATTCCAAACAGACCACATATTCTTATTTTAAAACAGTTGCTATAGACCCACAGCAAATAGAAAGGCCAGCCTAGCATGCTATACACATCTTTCCAAACTAGGGCAGAGCAGACAGCCAAGAAGAAGTGTCCTGAGCACTACTGACAGAGTCTTAAGCTTTTCCCTCTGTGATTTAACTAGCAGAGATTACTTCTCACCTGTACAGGGCCCTCCTGCAAGCTCACTCTTTGCAGCCTCCTGGAGTTGAGAAAACAGAGGCTCTACTGCTAGTTCCATCTAGAAAGGGAGAGGAGAGCTGGCACGTGCAACCTTTTCCTGCAGAGCTGGGAGCAGAGTAGGAGTTGGGAGAGGAAGGCATGGGTGCAATGCATTCTGCCAGTACCAACAGGCTGTATTAACAAGGTCAAATTTACACATTTAAATGAGGATGAGAATTTGGTAGAAAGATCTTAAGTTTAGTGACTTAGATTCTGGTGAGTTCAGTCAAGATACCAGAAACAGTAAAAGGCAGCAGTACCTAACCATGGTCTTTTTTTTAATACAGATAAGCCTTTGCTAAGCAGCAAAGGCTCCTACCTCCCAGCATAGCAGCCTGCTTCCCTCCCAGACTCAACACCTTGTACTCCTTCCAAATGCATACTGCATCCCCCTCTGCTAGTTTCCCCCCTTCCTTCTATGACCAGTCCATTCCTGCCTAAAAGCCTCTGAAAAGTATCTCAACTTATACTGTAACCTGCTTTGAAGAAAGAGAGTGAATATAATAACCCTCCAGCAGCAACCTATCTGTTCCCACCCCAGCCCATATTTTCAATGGAACTTCACTCTCAGCTCTAGCACATGCAAGGCTGGGGCAGCTGCTCTTCCCCAGCCCACTACARGATCTTTTCAGGGACAGTGCTGAGGCAAGGGCAGGCAGTAATTTGTACTGGGGGAGTGACAGCTCCATACCTCCCACATTAGCCCCAAGGCCAGTGGCTTGGGGAGCTTGTGGGAAACTGGCTTGTGAGGGGTTGGCTTGATCCTGCAGGTGCATGCTGGGTTCCAGTTGTGCATGCAGCTCCTCAGCCTCTGCCACAAGGTCCTTTGCAACCAGCTAGGACATGCAGTGTTTCCAGCACAGCCAGAGCAGGAAAACCACTCACTTATCTGTTCCTGCAGAGTCTTTCTCAGCTTGCAGACAGCTCTGCCTGTTGTGACACCGTGAGGCTTTGAGCCTCCAGGAAAGGGCCAGGGCTAGCCCTTGCTGCTTCCCCTGCTGGCTGGGAGAGCATGGGGAAGGCCCCCTGGCTCCTTGCAA
The DNA here is from genome assembly GCF_003343005.1 of Rhea americana. Taxonomy (NCBI): domain Eukaryota; kingdom Metazoa; phylum Chordata; class Aves; order Rheiformes; family Rheidae; genus Rhea; species Rhea americana. Next base: position 696,843 of record NW_028186466.1, on the reverse strand, counting down.
GGAGTGGCAGAGCTCCCTACCTCCTTTCTAGTGGTGCTGATAGCAGTATAGTGATTCTTGCCTCTTTAACTTTCCCTTGAATTTACTCTTTGTTATTGTCTCCTAAAAATACAATGGAGGCACTTACTCAGTTTTTCCAGAGTCTGTCTTGGATGCTGTCTGATAACTTGATGTTCTCATTACATTGCACTCTTTCTGATGAGGCTTACTTATTTCATTCACCTGCCATGTCTCTTCTGATCCCTATTATGCAATCTCTCTGAGAGCAGGATTATTTACTCACTACATGTACAGCATAAAGCTTATTTTATGCATTACACAAACAGCACAGAGCATAAATGACATTCTGATTCYTGTTTGAGGCTTGTCAGTATTGTGCAAGCAGAAATGTTAACTTTTCATGATCAGCGCATATGCATCGTGTTGGTGTAGCTTTACAAGGTAAGAAAGGAAGACAAAGAGGAAGACTCGTCTCGTATTCAGAGGCAGAGAACACATTGCAGCTACTTTCACAAAGAGATGGTTCTCAAAACTTGAGCTCAGAAAGAGGTGTAGCAATTACTCTTTTGTACTGCTTGTGGAGCTTCATGAATTAATTGCCTGCTAATTTTCATGGCCATGTTCCTTCCCTTCTACCTCTCCCCTTCCCTCCTACTCCCTTGCCATCAGACTCAAGCAATGGGTGAAGTAATGGCTATGCTGGGAGGCATCACCCTTTGGTGTGTGTTACACTTCACATCCTTTCCACAAGCTCAGTGCATTAGTCACGCCTCTCTAACAGCACACAGTTCCATTAAATATTCCTGGATGGATGATGTTTTTCAGACTTGCACATGCTGCAAAGGTCATGCTGCAGACTAAGAGTGGAAAAGGGCAAGAAAAGAGACTCTTTCCTGGGTTTTTGATAGAGCTTCATTCACAAGCTTTTCCACAGAGCAAGATCAAGTCTAGAGAGCTGGTCTTTATCACAGTTTAAATAACAGCCTGTATTTCGACTCCACTATTTCATCTCCAGGAACACCTCTGTGAGCTGATTTGGTATCTTCACAGCAGCACCCATAAACTGTACAAATCCAAAAGAACAAGGAGAATAGCTGGAAATTGCTGCTCCCTTTTTTCCAAAGATATGGGACTCTATGTCCCAGCTGCCCTTTCATGTCAAATTCTAAGCCCTACTGAGGAGTGGAGTATTGCTTTTCCTACAGTGGCAGTCAATGATTTCACTGAACCTCATTTATATACCATCAAAAAAATCAAAAGCCTAGTGAGCAAGGTGGGCTGTCTTTCCATTCATCTGTAGAAAGAAAATATTCTGCACATGCACTTTATAAAAGAATATTGTTTTTGGTTTCCATGGCTATTCCTTTTCAAAGGACCCTTAAAGTTTGTCAAATTTGATATATTCCCCAAAAGTATTTCAGTTTTGTTAAAATGGTTTTTAGTAAAAAATAAACTCTCTTGTTAAAAACTCTTTTGTTTAATTATATTTGAGAGTCAGACATAATCCCACAACTTCAAAAATTAAGTAAAAACTTAAAATATAATATTTGCTTGCAAAACCACAAGGGTTAAATAATACTCTCTTCAACCATAGTACTTATTCCTCTCATTTTAAGTGAAAGATTTAAGGAATTCTCCCAGAAGCCAGTTCACCTTACTCTCAAGGTCTTCAGAGGAAGACTGAAGGTCCTTCCTTCCTTCCTCCCTTGCTTCCTCCTAACTAGAAGCCTTTTCTTCTCTTAATATTCCTCTGTTTTTCTTTCTGAAGGGCCTTTGGCCACCATAACAGGGTCTGATCCTAGGCTGCCACTGATTCCACAAGTTTGAAGCCAAATTAAATAAAATGAAGTTTAATGGCACAGGTGCAGTAATTACAGCTCGAGCTGGGTGCCTCTGGAGGGGGACCCCCAACAATCCAGTTCCAAGGCATTTACACCCTTACAGTCTAAATTCCCCACCTCACGTGATAGTCTGGAAACAATCATAATACTAGGATTTGAGGTCTTCTCTTTCTTCATTGACTCCTTTCATTGTCTCCAAGCAGGTCGTTTTCTAGCTTCTGCTGGCAGTTGTGACTGTCTTGAACCGGTTCTGGGGCCCCTTATGGCCTGAGATTTTAGCAATAAGCGAAAGTTTACAGTTTATGGCCAAATTCTAGACAGCCCTAGTCCAACCTTTTTCAACATTACAGAACACCTCTTCACAGAGAAATAAAGCAGACATTATGAAGGACAAATCATCATTCACAATTTGGAGAATCGATCCAAGAGTGATCTCAAAGAAGTGATGGCCAATGAGGAGATAACAGAAAAGTTCATTTTAAATTAAATACACAAATTTTAAACTTAGCTGAAATAAAAAAAACCTCACTATGATTAAAAAGAAATACTGCCCAGCTGCGCCAAGTGCAGCCTCTGTGGGCAAAGGTCCCATTTCAGGAGTCATGTTAAGAGCCCTAATATGCAACCAGGTGCAATCACAACAGACTCCCTTCCTGGAATGTGCAGGATTCTGGGATGTAATGGGTTCTGTTTCAACAATTAGAACAATTGCTATGTATTTATCCTTTGTTTCTGGAACCTAAATTATAAAGCAGAGACAAAACTAAGTTACAACTCATACTATCTTCTCTGATGAAAAGCCAGAATGGCTGCTTTTCCATCTCATCGGTAGTGCAGAGCTATTTGGAAGGAGCAGATGCCCAGTGACTCACTGGCACCTCTGTCAAGTCACCTGACAGTAACAAATATATCAGTTTGATTTCAGTCATTTCTTTCCTAAAATGAAGGTCAGGTTAGGCCAGAATAATTTGTTTTTCACTTAAAAATTCAGTAGTTCAGTCTAATTTTAGCTGTAATGTATAAATGAAACATCAGGTGGGGATCTACTATTGCAAGATATTTCTACTATAATAGCTTCTCAGTGACTCTGTATAGGACCAAGACATGACTGTGCTTTTGGTACTATACAAATACAAAAAAAATGATGCTTTCTGCTACTAACAAGCTGCAGTCTAGAGTAGCATTAACACTAGTTCTCAAATAGAAAACTACTCTCATATGCCATGAAATTTAGCATAATTTATTGTATATTTTTGCCATATTCTAACTGAATATAGCTTAAATTTCAGGTATCCAAAATCTTCCCACACATTCCCATCACATTCCCAAGGAAACCAAGAAATTACACCAAGTATGCCTATAAACAGTACAGCTATTTGAGTAGCTACTTAAAAACATTTGAAAATTTGTAATGTATGAGTAATTGGAAAAGCATCAAAGGAGTTTAAGATTACAATTAAAGCATGATTCACGCCATTTACTCCATGCATTTTGGTGTTGGTAGTATATCATACATACATACATTTGGCAGGCTCCCTGATTTTGAGGATTTCCTTGTTTTACATGGWAGAATAATGAAGTGAATTTCTCAAATGCAAATGATCTGGTTCTTGGTGATTGCAAACCATGGATAGGAGATTCTACCATGGGAAGCACAACTTCAGAAAAAGACTTTAGAAGTCATGATGAATATTAACAAATTATAAGCACCTTTGGTGATCCTGTCTGTGGTGAAAAGGCCTACACAATCCACAGAGGTATGAACAGAGAAACACTGCATAAAACAAAAGATGTATTCACCCAGTATTTGTTACTCAGACAATTAGTACTGCAATAATAGATTAGCTATTGGATTTGAAGAAAGAACTAATACAAAGAAATCCCTTGGCTTGTATTAAGCAGGGAGTCAAACTACCCTAGCCATCCTTTCTGCCCCCCCCCCCCAAAATACCCTGTGACACAGAGTACCCTGTGGGGTACCCTGCTGGTACCTCACCGAATCAATGGACATATTCGTAAATAAAAGATATCAGAACCTTGCAGGCTTGAATAAACATTAGCAGGGGAAGAAGACACATCTAGGAGACAGTAAGTAGGTGAAAAGACGGAATAATGGAAGTTCTGCCTTCAAGAAACAAGGAGTGAAGGCTAGAGATTTTGTGGCCAGCTGGGAGTTTCTCGTTTAAAAGAATCAGAAAGAGTTCCCAGCACCAATGAACAAATACTTCCTTGCAGGAGCAATGCTTACCCACCAGAAAGTTTGGGACAGCCAATCTTGCGTGTGCTACAAGAGATATAGGAGTTAATTTGGCACACATTCTGTAAATTAATAATAATTCATTAAATTAAATAAGTAAACAAACTAACAGAAAACTGTTCCTCAATGAATCTAGTCATTCAAATTTGATTTAGCAGAAATTTAACAAGAAATGTTAACAAGAAATAACACTTGTGTTAAGGACTAATTTTACTGAAAAGCAGAGAATTCAATTACCAATTCATATAGAAAGAAGTTGCTTCAAATGTATGAAGGAGTAATTATTTCAGAAGAGGGCATTTTTAACCCACATGGAAAATATTTCAGTTCTACCATAAAACAAGTTGAAAAGACTGATTTAATATCTTCCAAATCTGCCACCTTCTGGTCAATCTACAAAACAATGTTTCAGCTGAATGCAGACGGACACAATACCCAGTCTTGCAAGCACTGTCAGGATAGCTACATCAGGATCCACTCATATATCATAGTATAGATAAGAAATCAGCTGAGGCATCCAGCAGCCCCTATTAGTGGGCAAATGTCAGGGTCAGTGTTGTGGGACCCACTCTGCAGGATTATAACACTATTGATATGTGCTACCAGTCTTGCATATAGAAAAGGCACAAATTGTTGCCCTAATAACACTATTCATAACCACAGAGGAGATAAATGCTTCCTACAGGAAGCATGGGATGCTTCCTACAGGTTCTGGCGTGCCAGATCCACTTTCCTGCTCTGCCAGTGATACCTTGTATAAGCTGCTTAGTGCCAGAGCCACTGAAAATTAAGTGCCTGTCATTTGTTGACTTGATGCAGCTGAATCTTAGCCTCTGTTCCTCAGACAGAGATATGCAAAAAACACATTTCCTTACCTCCACGGGATGGTGTGAATGTAACTCTTGTAAGACTGGGAAATGTTCTAGCAATGTAGTAGAGAAAAATGGATATAAGAGTACCAGAGAGAGATTACCAGCTTCCTAGCACAGGCATGCTGTGCAGTATGACAGAAATCAAAGTTTTCCCACTTTCCACGTGCATAAAAGGTCCAGGTCTGTATTCCAGGAGCATAGTGATGTGGAGCATACAGAACAGCTTTGACCAAAGGAAGTTTACCTACAAGGGTTTATTGTCTGTGAGTTCAAAAATTAACTCTGTTACATGTCTATATCCTGAGTTATATAAGACATCTATACATCTGACAATTATTACCATAGCTCTTAGACAGGACTACCAGATACATCTGGAAAGTAGCTCTACAGAGAAAAACCTGGGAGTGTTGGTGGACACCAAGTTGACCATGAGCCAGCAATGGCCAATGGTATCCTGGCGTACAATACAGAATCACAGAATGGGTAAGGCTGGAAGGGACCTCTGGAGATCATCTAGTCCAAACTGCCTGCTCAAACAAGGTCACCTACAGCATGTTAGGCAGGATCGCGTCCAGGTGGGTTTTGAATATCTCCAGAGAACGAGACTTCACAACTTCTTTGGGCAACCTGTTCCACTGCTCTGTCACTCTCACGGTGAAGAAATTCCTCCTCATATTCAGGCGGAACTTCCTGTGGTTCAATTTCTGCCCATTGCCTCTTGTCCTGTCACATGGGACAACTGAAAAGAGTTTGGCCCCATTCCCTTGACACCCCCCTTCAAGTACTTATCCACATTGATAAGATCCCTCCTCACTCTTCACTTCTCCAGGTTAAACCGGCCCAGCTCTCACAGCCGTTCCTCATAGAGCAGATGCTCCAGCCCTCTGACCATCTTCGTAGCCCTACGCTGGAATCTCTCCAGTAGTTCCATATCTCTCTTGTACTGGGGAGCCCAGAACTGGATGCAGTACTCAAGATGTGGCCTCACCAGGGCTGAGTAKAGGGGCAGGATCACCTCCCTCGACCTGTTGGCAGGGATTAGGAATCTTCCTAATGCACCCCAGGATACCATTCGCCTTCCTGGCCACAAGGGCACATTGCTGGCTCATAGTCAAATTGTTGTCCAAAGAGTGTTGCCAGCAGGTCGAGGGAGGTGATCCTCCTCCTCTACTCAGCCCTTGTGAGGCCTCACCTGGAGTACTGCATTCAGTTCTGGGCTCCTCAGTACAAGAGAGGTTCCTTCCAACCTCACCCGTTCTGTGATTCTGTGATCTGCCCGTAAAGGTATTGACTAAACTCTGTATGTATAAACTGAACCCACGTGAAAGATTCTCAGTCATCAGGACTTTAGCTGGTGAGAGTATTTCCATGTTGGAGAAACACTCCATTTCTATTTCCACACTTCAAATAGCATGGGATAATACAGGCTATAATGTTATTATATAATATTATCTCTTTTTCATTCCACCTTTTGATAAGGAGTAAGTGTTCCTGCTCCTATATGTGAGATGCAAATTACATGTCCAGCACATGGTTCTATTTAAAGAGCAAAAATGACTAATCCCAGCAGATTTAAGCTCTAATACTTCAAAGTGGATAGAGGTTTCTCGCCTAGGGTGCCTTTCAAAGCAAAACATCTGAAAACACTATGCACAGATGAGCAACATGTATATGTAAACAAACAGTAGCATCAGCTGAGCAACACAGGGTGAGAGGTGTCTGTAAATCTAGGACAAAATTGAAAATAATTGCAGAAGAGTAGCAGCAACTAGCTAATATATTTGTACAGATATGGCAAATCTCAGAGTAAAAAGGATACTGAAAGAGCCTCAGCCATTACCTCATCTCACTTAAAAGATCTGCAGGAGACAAGGTATATGAGACAACAGAGAGCCAACAGGGCATGGTCGGATGGAATCATGAGAACTGTGATGGCAGAAGGAAATTTGCTGTTGACAGCAGTAAAAACAAGAAACAGGAGTCAGGTTTGAAGACCAATACTCTTCAAAGTCTGTGAGGCATAGAAAGCCAGCAGAATATAACTAGTGGTCCCATTTCCATGATGGACTGTACACTAAGAACTGTAGCAAATCACCAAGACTTGTAAAATGACACAATATAAATAATTAAAAGAAAAGATACAGTAATCTGTGTAGAATTTTGAAGGAGCAGGAAAGTTGCTGGAAGGAAGAATCTGGAAAGAAACAGTATGAATGCAAGAGCAGCCAGCCACGTTGTTTAATAAAAGGAGTTAACTAGGGTTCTGTTTTTTTAACTGGAAGTATTTTAAAGTAAATCACTTTTTAAAAGTTAGGTTATGACACATTTTTCTTTTTAAAAAATTGAACCTATTTAAATTAAATATGAAAAGATGTCAATCCATTTTAAAGTCCAAGCTGACAGGAACCAATAAATATAATTTGGTTTAAATTACAGTACAAATATATTGGAGCACAGCGTATCTGTTGCCAGTCTTAAAGAAAATCAACCATAAATTGAGACAATAGTAAGGCCACAAATCTTAGTTTCCTCTCCTAATCTGCATAAACGTTAGGTGTGAGATCTAGGACAATTATCAGCTCAGTTTCTTAGGCTTTGTTCAATCAATTCCTCAATTTTCAACATATTTTTAAAATATATTTAGCTTATTTCACTAATAAGGCAAATAGAAAATTCTTTTTGTGTGTGTGTGTGTGTTTTAAATAATTCCAGTTCCACAAACATCTTGACAAGTCTAAAATAGACAAAGGAATAATTTGATAATTAGGAAGTGTAATACAACATTTTATAAAATAACAAAATTCAGAATGTAGGTATCTGAATAAATACATGTTAACTTATATAACTGCTTGTGCCTATATGTACTATATTTTCCTCATCAACAAAGAAGGGATATTAGATTTTGTGTAAAGATTACTCTTAGTTAAAAATTTCATAATTGTTGCCAAACAATGAGAATCAACTTTTCCTTTAGGAAGGGGGGAAAAAAAAGCATGCTTAGAAAATAGGATTAACATTGCCTACTTAATTCAAATTTACTCACTTGGTGACTTAAACCATGATTAAAATCCCTATTACAAATTATTTTGGTATGAATTAAACTACTATAAATTATTCACATCAAACCACCCTGCTGTCATTCTCCAGCCTTTTATTGTTGTTATTCCGATGATCATCATTTTTAGAGTATTATATTTCAAAGCTTTTAACAATGATTCCCTGGCCATCTTCCCAGCTTTACTTTACCTAGTGAACTACTGGTTTTATTTCCATATCCTTCAACCATGCCACTCCACACACATGGAATTACTTCTTTTGGGCAACAAAAACAATTCTGAATAGGTCATCTTCCTTTTTGATACCCACCTCCTCTGTGCCTCCATTCTTTGTAATACTGATGTTACATCAGCATGTAAAAATGCATGTAATCTTCCTCTGTGTGGTACCTCCACAGCTGCCCTGCTGACAATTTGATCACAGGTTTCATCTTCCCTGTCTGTGATTATTGACATCCCAAGTATCTAATCTCCAATTTGTGGGGAACAGGCACAAAACAATAGCTCCCATTTACCACTTGCTCCTTAAAAATTATTTTCCAAAATTTTAAACTGCTCTCCCTCACAGCCTCTAAGAATCTAGCAAAGGCTTTCTCCTCCTCCCACTGACTATACTGGGCATTCTGCAGTTATGTACTTCACTGATCCTTCCTCTTATTTTCCATTCCACTTGTGAATATGTTTTCTTATTTATCTACACATCACATCTTAATTTTTCTCTTCTAATGACTAATTCTCCTGGTCAATGGCACTTACCTCAATGAAGCAACATTTGGGTATAAGGGCAGCATAGCAATTAGGCAGAGCTGTTTTAAAGGGGCTGGGAACAGAACCGGAAACAGTTTGCCAAGAAAGGAGGGGATAACACAACTATTTTTCCTCTGTATCAGGTAAGAAGGAAAACTGTGGTAGGTTTGTTTAAGGGAACAGAAGYACAAGGTCAGATCTTTTGCTTCTTTGCAAGACCAGTTCCTGTGCCTTCAGTTTTGAATAACAGTGGAAAATGCTAGCGTTTAACTCCTCCTCAAATTCGTAAACACTCATCTTTTTTTTCATGAATATTCATTTAGATGTTAAGCATGTGCAAGCAGGTTCACATTCTGCAAACATTTACATCCAGAGCCCAAAACAAACGTGTCTTTTGGTTGGCTCTGTACTTCCAAATCATGTGACTTAACTGCCTGTAAGTCTCATTTAAATCTGGGTTTCTTTCTTAGCTTTTGTTATTTTGGAATTTTTTCTCATTTCCCATATTCTCTGATTATTAGGCAGCAAAACTGCAAACTACAACCTTTGCCATTATTCCAAGCAACCATCAGTCCTCATTTATGAAAGCGAAGCTGAGGCTACAGGGTGAGTTGGGGAAAGATAACGATCATGTACCACATCAGCCTCTGCATTCAGATCTCCATGTGGGGCTGACCAGCCCAGCTGCCTGCAGCTCCTTGTCCTCTCCTCTCCCCCAGTACTTTTCAGGTTGCCATGGGGCAAAATGATGGATACCTGTATACAGCAGTAAGAAAGCTGCATAAAAGGCCTAGGGTATGGGGAATGTGGCGGTAATAACAAAAGCCATGACATTTTGGATCTTTGTTTCTGACTGCATCATGATGCCTGGATGAGGACAGATACTGCATTTGCAGCTAATTGGGCTGTATCTAAATGAGCATGAGCCATGCCGGGGTGGCGGTATGTGCCAGGGTGCAAGGTGAGCACCCAGAGGCACACTGGGGGGCGCACAGCGTGTCCCACACATCATGTGCTCCCCCTGCCTTTGCTCAGCAGCCCACCTGGCCCCCACCCCCTTAGCACAGCCGGGGAGGGGGGTGGGATTTGGAAAGGATTAAATATAATGATTAAAAAGCCTCAGACAGGGCAGAAATCTCACTGCCTCTGCTGCATCATTTCTAATGCCATCTGAAGGGAAACCCACTGCAGCCCAATTTCAGTCTCCCTAAGCTCCCCATGCGGGACTAGGGAAAGTGGTGGGGGTGCAAGACAGTGCCCTGGGGGGCAGTAGGCTCCAGAGCAGCGGTGAGGAGGGAGGCCAGGCAGCGAAGGATGGGGGATGGGGATCCTGGCTGGGCAGCGAAAGGCCCAGCATGGGACAAACGCCGGGGCGCGGGTGCAGGCCTGCTACGCTGGGCGCGGTCGCTGCCGGCCGGGGCCTCAAGGGTTACAACCATAGAGCCGACAGACTCCGCGGCAGAGCGGGGGGCAGGAAGTGCTCGCCGGTGCTGTGGGGATGCAGCTGRTGGCTGTGGCGGCCTCCGCTAGCTAGGCGCTGCCTCAGCCTGCGGCCGGCACTGCCCGCCTGTAGCTTGGCCCGTGGCAGATGGACAGAAGCCATCATCAGACCAGGTGAGCATACTGGGACTGCAGAGGGCTGCCCTGGGGCTGCCAGACCCCCCTGCTCAGTCTCCCTGTGGGTCTCTCCCCTACCCGCCCTGGTGCCGGCGAGGAGTTACCAGGGCTGTGTCATGGTGGAACTGCAGTGCTGTCCTGGCTAAGGGTGTCTCTTGGCAGCTGGAGAGAGGGGGACACGCACTGATGGTACACAGTGGCTGGGAGTGGGGTGGCAGAGAGCAGTGGTGGCTGGGAGCAGGGTGGTGGAGGGCGGTGTGTATCTTGACTCACCCCCTGTCCCCACAGGTGATGGCAGCATGAGTGAGCATGAGGAGGACAACCCCCAGCCAGGTGGTGCAGCAGCAGCCCGACCCCATGGGGCCCTCTCGAACTTCTTTGTGAGGGAAGTATCATCAGCAGGCTGCGATCCGGGAATCGCCTGTATGCAGCCAGACCTCCTCTCAGCAGAGACAAGGCCAGAGAAGGCTCCTCGCTGCGGCTTCCGGAAGCGGAAGGACACAGTGGTCCACCAGAGAGCATTCATGGGAGAGAAACCATACATCTGTGTTGAGTGCGGGCAAAGCTTCAACCGCAGCTCGGACCTCATCCGCCACCAGAGGATCCACACGGGGGAGAAGCCATATGTATGTGCCGACTGTGGGAAAAGCTTCAGCCGCCGCTCTCACCTCATCCAGCACCAGCGTGTCCACACAGGTGAGCGGCCATACCAGTGCAAGGACTGTGGGAAGAGCTTCAGCCAGAGTACCCACTTGGTGCAGCACCAGCGCAACCATACTGGTGAGAGGCCTTATGTGTGCGCCAAGTGTGGGAGGAATTTCTATCAGAACTCAGGCCTGCTCCGCCATGCCAACTTCCACACGGGCGAGAAGCCCTATAAGTGCCCCCAGTGTGGGAAGCGCTTCAGTGACAGCTCCAACCTCATTGCTCACCAGCGGCTCCACACGGGAGAGAAGCCCTACAAGTGTGCTGACTGCAACAAGTGCTTCAGTGAGAGCTCCAAGCTGGTCATTCACCGGCGCATCCACACTGGTGAGAAGCCTTACTTGTGTGCTGACTGTGGGAAGAGTTTCAGCCAGCGTTCACACCTTGTTCAACACCGTCGCACCCACACCGGGGAGAAGCCCTACAAATGTACTGAGTGTGGGACCTGCTTCAGTGACAACTCTACCCTCATCCGTCACCGTCGCACCCACACTGGGGAGAAACCTTTCAAGTGTTCCCAGTGTGGGAAGAGTTTCAGTCGCAACTCCTATTTAGTCTCACATCAGCGAGTGCATGTGTGGTAGGCAGTATCACTAGGTGTGGGCTGTGGATCTTCTAGGACGCAGCTCCTGATCCAGACCTGTTCAAAATGTATCTAAGGGAGGAGAAGTGTAGATGAGGGTATGTCTATGGGTACCAGACTCTAGGCCCCTGGGTTGTTGTAAGCAGCCAGCCAGAACAGTACCTGTGGCCTGTGTTGCCACTTTTAGCCATCTCCTTCTCTCAGTGTACCTCAGGCATAGGCAGAAAATAGGCAGTAGTTCTGGTGAGTAAGTTCTGGATCCCAAGGTCCTGTCCTCCTTTCTTCCAAGTACTAGGCCTGGGTTCTGTCTGCCACATGACCAATGTGCAGGCATTTCCCTCCACCTTCCTGTGACAGGTGCCTGGAGAAAATGTGCAATATGATRAGAAGCTGCTTGCATGTGCTATTCTGTGACCAAACATCAAATGTCAGGCAAGATGCCTGTGTCTTGGTCGTGTAATATATGCCTAGGTGGCCATGTCAAGGAAAATAGGATGGGAAATGGGGTTCTTGAATGACTCCTCAAGGAGCACACTTAGCTGAAATGTTGTGGCCTATACAATGTTGTATAGGTTTATGGAAGCTCACCATGCCATAATGTTGTGATCCAGCTATGATGGTCAGGATGGCCAAAGCTAAATAAGTCTTACTGAGAGGCTGGAGACTGTATCAYGCACAGGCAGTGTGCGGGCCAACTTGGAGCACAGGCAAAGGTCACTTCAGTCTGCTTGCAAAAGGAAAGTGTAGACATACCTGAACCAAGGAAGGAATGCATTCAAAAGGTTGCTGCAGATGCTGCTGGGATGGTGGGAATGGCGTGGGGGAGCTATGTGATAGGGACAAGGCTCATTCCGGAACTCTCAGAACTGGTAGGTAACTGATACAGAAAATTGTCTAACCTGGAGGTTWAAAAAAAAAATCAGAATTACATTTGCTGCTGCTAAGGCTGTGGTACACAACTTGACAGGTGTATGCAGTTTGCCCCTAAGTTTGTGCTGATGTGGCCTCCTGGTTCTGCAGAATTCAGATTCACACATATGGCCCAAGGGGGCTTGTATAAGCTATTGTTGTGAAATGGGACAGAACAGCAGCATACTGAAACTGATTTGATTCCATACCAGTATTTCCCAAGTCCTGTTTTGACCAGTGTTTGTGTGTGTGTAAATAACATCAATATGGTTGTATTCACATATATATGAACTTGCTTTTATAGAAGTGTATCTTTACACTCAAATGTGAACATTCACACAGGCACACACCCTGGTAGTGGTCAAAAGGGCTAGCTGTATGACAACATACCATATCAGTACTTCTGAAAACTTTAAACATTCTGTATATAGTAGCACTTCTCAATAAGAAGCCGCAAGAGATATACTTGTATCAAAACACTTAAAATTTCGTATCCAGACATTCAATTTTACTCTGATTGCTTGGTGTATGTATAGGATCTGGAATTGTTCCTATAAATGTGTACACATATGTGTATAAACACACAAAATGGTGGCACCTATAGTTGTAAAAAATGACTTCTAAATGGCACTCCATGTCATTTTACATACGTGCATATCAACTGCATTTGAAAGAAGTACCTCACTGATTAGGGTTTTAACAAGGAATTGCAATGCAACACTTTGTTTATATTTTTGACTCTGTTTCTGATGATTATTTAGTGATGATACCTGACTGGTGTGCTTGTCCAACATTGTGGGAGCTTAGAAAAGATTTTGAGTTTTGTGGTGTATTTACTAGTCCTGCAACTGGCCCCATGGCTTCAGTATGTCTTTGGAACAGAGCAATACATACTGAAGCCATTGGAAGGACTGGGGCTAGGATGGGGAAAAGACTAAGGGAATAAAGATACGAAGGAGATCTAGGGATTTGAGCAGCTGCTGGCCAGGGATGCTTGTGAATGGCTTGTTCTGCAGCTAGTTCGGCAGAACTTACTGCTCTCCAAGGGACTGGCTTCCTTTCTGCAAGCTGCTTCTTTACACTCAACTGCTGATAAAAATGTTATTTTCATATTAAAAAAAAAAAAAATCTTGGGGGGGAGCATGTTTACAGCTCCTAAAGGAACAAGGCACCTTTTTGTGCGGCCGCTCAGGGAAGTAGAAAGAGCTTTCTGAAATGAAGTGGGCTTTGTTTGCACAGGAACCAAAGCCTTCATTTGGAAATGCACATTTTTATTTTTAGATTTCTCCCCTCCCCTCTTTTCCCTCTACCTGCCCCCCACCCCTGATAGATGGCTTCAAACAGCGTTTTCTTGGTTTCTAACTTTATTCTGGAAAGTATTTTGGAAATGTGACTAATGGTCATCTAGTTGGTTCCAGAAGCTTCAAGATTTTTATTTACAAGCAGACTTTAAAAAGGAATACTACAGTTTTCAGTTGATAGGTTCATTTTCAACTGAATTCAGAGGTCCAGATATAGAACTGATCAATTTGTGTGGGCCTGTCCCATTCTGGTTTGTTTCCTAAAGGAAATCTACAGCACTATAAATGTCTGCTTGGCTGAGATGGCCTGCTGGCCTGGGAAAGTCATCTTGTGAATGCATTTTTTCTTTGGGAAGTCCACTGTAGCAGATAAAGGAAATCACATTTGGGTCTGCATATGAGGGCGAGCTCAAAAGGGAAATCCTCACATCAACATTCTGGTTTGAGAGGCCAACTGTCCTTGAACACTCCTTCACAATAGTCTTCAGAGCATCTCTTTTCTTTCTACATGCTTTGTGAAGTGCTGTGTATACTTAACAGTGCTCTATAAATTAAAACTAATGATGTGCATTTATTTCTAAGATCTTTGTGAACTTATTTAAATCTGTGTACCAAATCAAGGTGGCCCTAGGGTTTTCAGCCCATTGCCTGTGCAGTAGACTTAGTTGGTAGGATCAGATGTAAGCACCATCAGTGTAAGCACCATCTCTGGATGTCCTTTCCACAGCCAGTGTTAGTTTTCCCTGTTCAGTGTCACTTGGCTGAAATCATTCACTTTCCCCAGATGGTCTTCCCTTTCTTGTTCATGACCATCTAGCTTGAGGATCTGGGTACCACTCTTTCTTTGCTGTTGCAGAAGTTATAGGGTATGTTCCTCTTCTTCCAGGAGTTATAATCACCTTGTGGGCAGCAGAAAGTCATAAGCCAAATTCAGAAGATGGTGGTATGGGCATGTACAAAAGGTCAAGAACCGCAGCAGCTAGCTTACTGGCTTCTCTACTTGCTGTCTCCTCCCTCAGGACTGTAGACGGAGACTACTGGGGAAAAATCAAAAGGTAATAAGCTACTGTCATTTCAGCAGAGTATCCCTAGCTCACTGCATTCTAGGCCCTTCGTCCCCAGCTCATGCGCAAATCCTCCTACCGGTTGAGGGAGTTCTGCAATTTCATATTGTGCTATTGGTGCTTAAATACTGCAATGATGCTATAGCACTTTAGAAATGCCTAGGATAGATGGACAAATGGATGAATGATGTCTCTGGAATTRTTTTTTTTCATCCCAGTGTCCTTCATTCTATTTTTTTCTCTCTCCCCCTCCCCCCCACCCCGAGTGACTTCTTGAGCATCCCAGTTTCTTCTTTTCTTTTCAGGCTCTTGATAGGACCAAATCTGGAAATACATATGTCATCCTTCATGGAGGGATGACTACTACTTAGCACAGCTGATGTATAATGCAAATACGGATCCAGAGGTGAGGGTTATTCTTAGAATTTCTCTTCAATTTCATCTGTTGTATCTGCATGAATCTGAAAAGCTGGAGGATGGTACATACCACTCACCATGGCTTCACAAGAGAAAGTAGCAGAATCTTATTCTGGAGTGAAATAGCAACCTACTGTTAAATGAACTTTTTTCTAGCAGAGCTGCCAGCTGCTCTGGGATTACCTTTCCAGTTCTGTCACCTGGGTTGTATGGGATGCAGTTTTGCAGCCCCCTGCTAGCAAAGTGTATGTAATAGAGATCACTGAAATGCATCTTCTTTAACATTCCACCTTGCTTCATTGTTTATAATTGGGGAAAAATATTTCTCTGATCTTAAGTGAGAGGTGTGTTTTCTGTGTTTAATACATTAGAAGATGTATTTAATACACATTCCCTAAAGCAAATTTTGTAGATATATCAAGCAAACAAAACTGTCCCTGCAAGCACACCAGACTATTCACTGTGGCACTTTTTCCCTTTTGTCCTTACTATACTGATAGTACCAGTACCAGTTGCAACTACTGTAGCTAGCTCTGGCAGTTTTTTTAGGTGTGGAAATATCACTGTAACTTTACCTAAGGTCATATAGTCTTGACTCCCAAAATTCAATTTTTCTAGAGCCGAGTATACAGCAGAGCAGCTTAGTAACATACTCTAGGAATATGTTACTAAGGTGAGTCTCTGTTGATAACGCATTGGTCATTCATCTTGACCAATAAAAACTGCCTTTTCAGCCACAAGTCTGAGCATAAAACATGAATTCAGCTGTAAAACTCACCTAAGAAACTGTTTTAACTCTAATCTATGCTGATCTTTGTGTTGCCACAGTTACATTAGCATGAGTTTCAGTTACTGAACTATAGATGAGTCCTTTTGTGTTTCCCTGTGCTTTAGCATTTCTATAACCTGAACATCATACATCATGTAAGTCAGCTGATCCACCTCTCCGTTGTCCCTCCCCTTTTCTCATGAAAGTGCTTGTTGGCTTTTTGCTGGCCTTTTTTTTTAATAGTAAATGCCTGCAGCCCATGTTGAATCCACCTGGTAACATTGCTCTTGCAATCCTGATGGACTTTAGCAAATGGCCATTTTCCTCCCACAGATCTGACCTGTTTAGGACACTAATGCATGTGAATAGATGTGAGATACTAGGAACAAAGGAGACTTTTCAGAGGAAGAAAAATTTTACTCTTTCTTCGTGAGGTTTGTTATGGAGGAATCAAAAACCTGGGAAAAAGTTCAAAAGGAATGGCTTATGTGAAATATTTTTTACTGGAATGAATAGTAAAGAAAATGTCATACTGAAGATGCTACACTTAGATTCTCAATAATGTCTTTTATAAAAAAATAGTTCAAGTGAACTTGCGGCACTTCATATCTTGTATCTGCCTACAATTTCTGCATAGTGCAGGCCAACTTAACTGGTCACTTTTTCTGTTCTGCTGTGTTAGCTATATATTAGGCATTAATATGCGTAGCTTGTACATGTCTTACAAACCTAACTTTTTCTATCTCTATCCTGTAGCATACTGCGCACCTCTAAGTAAATACTGTTTCTCCCTTCTGCAGAGAGAATCTGGATCAGTAATGCCAACATTGATTATCTGGAAAAAATTTATTGTTTCCTATTTGAAGCATACTAGTAGGCAAAACAAACAAACCAAAATACCAGGTACATACCTTAGGCTGAGGTCTGGTGAGCATTGTAAGCTGACCCGATTTACAGCTGCTCCTTGAAAGGGCCTTCCTTTTCCTTCCTGTCCCACTAGCCATGCATTCCCATCCACTCTGGATTGGCATTATTGCTGCTTTAGCAGCACAGTAAATTGACTCACAAAATGCCCAGTCAATTTTCTGCTGGATCAGTTCCTTGAACTGGTTCATTGTAGGCTCTCTGAGTACTAATTAGCAACATGACCGTGGACTGACTTAAAGTGACTGTAAAACTGCAGCCTGGAGATGCGGGGATGATTCCTTAGATCTTACAAGCACTGTTTTGCTCCAGCAGGGCCAGACAGTCCTAAGCTTGCTCTAAGTGGTCAGCAGAAGATCCTATAGCTGCAGATAGCTGACTGCCTGAGGGACTGTGAGGGCACACTGGGATGGATGGGGTAGCATGGTCAGAGCACAGAAACCCTTCAAAAGTAGATAAAAGCACCAATAAGTTACAGCAGGCCATACCAGCTCCTCTTATCTTCATGAACTGAAAAAGTGCAAAGATGTGCAGACTTCTATGTTCTCTTTCCTTTGGCACTCTGTGAAAAGCAGAGCTCAACTGCGCCACTTAAGACTTGTTTGAACAGCTGTGTGTACAGGCAATTCAAAATAATTCTACCATTCCACAGCCCTGCTTGCAAATCTGTCTGGCTTGGCTGCATAGCTGTAGGGAATTAGCTGAAGTAACTTTCCTCTGGAAAAGTAAAGCGTGCAGAACTCACATTTATAAGGCCTGACCACATAAGGGGTTTCTGTTTGGAAATACAGCTGGTCTGATCCATAACAAGCTTCTTCAGAAAGGATTTCTCTGGTTATGGTACAAGTGCACAACTTGGTCCCACTGCCCTGAGCAGTGGGGGTATGAATGGCATGGTATTAAGAATGGCAATGCAGCCAAAGCAAAGGTGCTGTGAGACATTATGCTATCTGAAAGGTGAAGAGTTGAGCCAGTCACTATGTGAGGGAAACAGAAGAGGTTGAGTGAGGACAAACATCTAGGACAAAAAATTGGAGAGTTGGATTTTCTAATCATGAGGCTGATGGGAAGACAAGATATACTGGAGGTGGTAACAGCTGCATGTGAAAGGGTCACCATTCTTCAGGACCCCAAGGARTTGCTCCCTTTTTTGGCTTTCTGGAGCTCTTGCAATTTCCCTACTGCTAGTGATGGGTTGCAGTGGGCAACTACTTGCTATGTTTGCACCTCAAGCTGATCTTCACCAAAATACTGCTGTACTGTCTAACCATATTTCAGGTGGTGCCGTTTCCCATCTCCAAGCATAGAACTGCAGAAGAGGCTTTCTCTGTCCATCCCTCTTCTGTCAACATTTTCCCTCACAAAAAACCAGCCTCTCCTTACTCACCCCAAATCCAGCAAATAAAACATACGTCTGCCTTTCTGAAGGGCAGAGCTTTGGACAGACCAATGTCATTTGATCTGCCTTTTCCTAGCCTTAGCACAAACAAACCTTTATGTGACCATAGGCCAAACAGGAAGGACAGGCCAGTTTACATTTTTTTTTAAAGAAGAGCTTTTTTAATAACTGTCAAAAGAAGAGAAATAGCAATAGCGATGGGAATGCTGATGGTAGAAAGGGAAGGAAGGAAAAATAGAACATTTTTTCCTTGTATCTAGAGTGATAAGGATTAAAAACACTGACTACTCAACCTCACTTTCTTAGAAAGATGTAGCAAGAGGATAAAATATGGATAACCTTGTTCTGGACCCTTGAAATCTAAGGAGTTACTAAGCATGATTGCAATGAAGTTACATCTCATGCCTATTCTGAGCAGGTTGCCATGAGCTCGTTCAGGGTTTGGCTTAGGGTAATCACATCTCACAGGTACCTTGTCATTGCTCTTTTCTGAGTAATATGTGATGTAGCTGCTAATGTTAATATAACTGTGGGCTTCAACTGCACCTTCCATCCCAGAGTAGAGAGAGTGACTAATGTGTGAGAAGAAAGGGTGAATTCCTGTCTCTAGAGAGGTAGCCTGAAACTCCTCAGGCTCTGAAGCCCTTGGTGCTACCCCTTCACTACTATCAGTGCTCAGGCCAACGAGCTCCTAGCAGGGCTGTTCTTGGGATGGCCAAGGCACAAGGAGGAGGGCAGGAAAAGGAAATGGTTAATATTTGTAAATACTCATTCCAAGAGGCACAAACCAAAGAGCCAGAAGAAGCCGGAAGAAATGTAGATATGGCTTGGAATGAAAGAGGAGATGAATAATTACAGAAGCTCCCCTCCTAGCATATGAGAAGAGATCACATCACTGCTACTGTCATCTCATAGCCTAGTGTGGGTTCAAGGCAGTGACAGTACTGATTTTCCAGAGCTGAGAAGAAGAGATGGACTTCTGGACTACATCCACAATTTGTTACCTCACTCCTGTAACACTAAGCTGTTCAGTACATGCCTGCAAAGAATACCCACCTATTCTCTAGTTAGTGTCCCTATATCTTCAGTATCCTTCCAGCACTTAGAAAAAAAAGTATAATTAGAAATTATAGCAACTTTCTTCCCAACCCACAGAATAAGCAACATAACTCAGCTGGTAAGTTCATAGTATACGACCATTTATTTTTGTCTCACATCCAACATGTGAAGGACTGCTAAAGCAAAGCTTGTGTGAAGACACTCTGTGCTGGGTCTGTGCACAGTGAGGTTTACTGTATTGGCACTTATGAAATCAGGTGAAGGATTCCTGCCTCCATTCACAGGGCTCCTTCAATTGCCTGCAAAAATCATATTTCTTGTGGAAAACGTGCATCTCTGAGGCCATGCTTGCATGATTTCCTGCAGTTCCAAATAGCTCTGTCTGACTTGTGACAACAGATTACTTTGGATGGCTGAAGCTGTTGCCATCCCCAGCCCCCCGCTGGGTTATTTTTAACCTGGATTGCTTCCCTGAGCCAGTGCTCAGCACAGTCCCACGAACAGCATTGCTGGCATCAGTGAAGGAAAATGGTGTATTGCAGTGGGGGGAGGGTGCTAACAAACAGCTAAAGAGCACAGCAGTTCCTTAAAATTGCCACCATGCCATCCACATCATGAAACACCTGCCCCGGGGGAGCAAAAATAATCTAAGAGAAAGCAGAACCATGGCATTAAACAGAATTGTCCTTAACACACAAGAAATATTTCCAAAGGAGGAAGACCAGTTTATGAACCTTTTATTTTCCAAGTGTACAACTGAAGTCAGTGCTCAGCTCTTGTTAAGTCGCTTGGAGGGAAAGATCTGCCATGTCTCTCCTACTCATCCTATTGAGGCTGTGGTTCCACCTGCATTTATTTCTAAAGCAGTATCAGTTTGAGTCTCCCTCATCTCCTCTTCCCTCTGGGCCATTTATTCCCGTGTACTGTGTGTTGTGCCAGTGTGGCTGTCTGTGCAGCTACATTGTGAAGCAGCATGGAGAGTTTCAGTGGCTGAAGAGTAACTATTCCCACCCTAATTCAGGTTATTTTTAGCTGGATCAGTTCCTCATCCAATTCACTCTATGGTCATATAAACAGCTGTGTCAGCATGACAGAGAAAATTTTGGAGGAGAGGGAAGCAGAGGCTTAAACTAGCTTAATCATCACTACTCCCAAACTATCACTTTGAATGCTTAACAACAATTATTTAAAAATCTCTATAGCCTCCTCTCTTTCACCTTATGTAAGAAAGAAGGCTTAGGGAACTTCACAGGGTTGTAACACAAAGAGGAAATAGCACTGTGTCTATTTTTGGCTGCAAATTTCTCAGTGAATCAAGGGAAGCTGAATGCAAGGAGCCTAACTGAGCCTGCTGCTATGAATAGCATCTGGAGGACCTTACAGCTTGCCTACGTACTTGTAGTTTTGCTAGCCTACATGCTTAAATGTCACATCACATAGAGATCAAAATTTGCCATCTTAGTAGTCTGTCTGGTCTCCAAGCATGAGTAGTTCTCTAGATGTGTGCAAGATGTGTTTAGAAAGTGCTCTTGTGATGATCTGCTGGCTTTTTATACCAACATGAGTCTTGCTTTGTGCTGCTGTGAGCATGCAGCACAAGAAGTGAGGCAACGGCATCATCTCTGCACACTGCCCTGCAAAGCAATACTGTTTTCATGTGCTACAGCTTAGCATAACCCTGACTGCTTCACCCCTTCTTCCTGCTCCCCTCCTGGATCTAGCACACCCTTGTGGATGGGGTAGACCAAAAAAGTGCTCAGCTGTGGCGGTTTGGCTTAGTCTTCTGTGCTGTTGTCCCTGACCTGAAAACTTTTCTTATCACAAGGAAGTTTGATATAATATGGGTAGATTTTGTTTCTCTTTTTCCCCTTCCCTGAGCCTTTTCCTCCTGGGATGCTCTCTCCTACTTGCTTTCCTCCCTCCTCAGTCATATGGTTCAGTAGACAGTGCATGAAGGGGAGTTCCTTCTATGTTTATGGAGACCATTGCATTGGGGAAAAGTATTGCAGGTAAGGGATTAGTGTGACTCAACTGAAAATATGTCAGAGTGAGTATATCCAAAGGCCATATGTTTCAATTCATGTTTTTTCTAGAAAACTCTTGTAGATGACCAGAAAAGACCAAAGACCACAGCAGTCTCAGAGACTGAAAAAAAAAAGAAGGGAAGGTGTTGCATTGCAAAATGCTGAGGAAAAAACAAAGAACAGCCTTAAGCACTTATTCAGAACTGCACATTGTGGATAAACATACCACTAATTCTGTACTATCATTACTGTACATCAAAATGCACTGTACACCAAAATGCCAATTCTAGTTAGCTAGATCCTAGTGACATATGATAGCATGGTCAAATAGCATGCCTGGACACACTAAATATGGCTAAATACTGGCCACTATCAAAAGACCATTCATAATCATGAGATAGAGCTTAAAGATGGAGTGGAAAGTATAACTAACAACCTAGAGAGTTATTCAAAAACAAAAACTTTGCTTAGTTAATAAAAATCATTCATTGTGGTATGCATCCTGCTCCTGTAGGCTGTCTTGGCAACTGCTGCTGCAGGGAAGATTGGCTGGATATGCTGATAGATGAAACTTTTGCACCACCTGAAGGCGAAAGGAAAGGATTTCATGAGACAGTGACTCCTGTCCACATTCCATTCAAAACGGAATATAAAGCTATCAGCTGAAGAAGAAATGCCACAGCACTAAAACCCCTGACTTACTGCCACATTTACTTCTTTAAGACTGCATTAAAAAAAGACATACAAAAATTCACGTTTTCATGTGGTCTCAAGGAAAAAAGCTTCCCCAGGAAGATAATGAGAAAATATGAGGCATAATAGCACATTATCTAGTTAGAAATCAGGCCTGTTTCTGGAGACCGTGGTCTGACACAAGCACAAGAGTAGTTGAGAGCGCAGGTATGCTATTATTTATCTGGCGACTAGCTGTTATGGGCTGTGGCTGGTCAGGACTAGATGTAGAGGGATAGGGGAACAGTAACATGAAAAGATCAGTCACAGATGCTGGGGGGGAAGCTAGAACGAAGACAAAGACAAAAACTGGCATGGGCAATAGGCTGGGGAATGGACTGCTAAAAATCAATGCAAAAGGGAAAGAGGCATCCAGGATGGTCACCAGCTGTTTAGGTGATTTATTGTGGATTCAGCAGTTACAAAAGGAAATTGAAAGGGAAAAAAGGCATCTCTTTTTCCTTACGTTGGTGTTTCTGAAGATGCAACTCTGGCGCCACTGCTGTGGCATCAAGGCAGTTTGAAAGTTTTCTGTCCTCACCTGATTCCAACAAATCCCTCCCATCTCCAAGCAACAGATCTGTGTCTGTTCTCCCACCCAAAAAAACAAAAAACAAACAAAAAAACCCTCAGAAAACCTGGTGTCAGAAATACATGTCAATTAGCCTTGTTTCTTATTGTGTCTATCTATGTGAAGTGAACTGCTTGCCATCTTTTCCAAAAATCTGCTGTCTTCTAGGTGAGATTCACCTGCAGTGCCCATTTTCTCAGTCTCAGAGGAACTGCAGAGACCTAGCTGTGGTTTTTCTCAGAGGTCCTTGAGGTCAAATGAGAGATTTTACACATTCATGTGATGTCATTCAGAAATGACCTGCAGATGAAGAATTTTCCCTTCCTTGGGTAGTGTTTTTTTGCCTTTGGGTAGGGATATTTTATATTGTCTAATATTTTATATTGTGGGGTTGTTGGAGTTAGTACCTAAATACCTAATTCAGCCCTCACATAGCAAAATTAATGTCTACTGAGTTAACCGGTATTGTAGATGGAGTTTTGCCTAGAGTCTTTCAGAAGCTGTGCATCCTTTCGATGAGAGGGTGTGACCAGTAACCCACAGCTTTCCAAGCGTCTCAGCTACCTTACTGCATTAGCCCCACTGTGGCCTTCTCAAATATTGCACAGAAAACTGGTCAGCTAGAGCATCATGTTCAGAAGCATCATTATTAGCATTCTGTGAAGGGGAGGGGGAAAGAGGGTGAAAATCAAAGTTGTCTGTGAAATAACATTGCCTCAAAAATAACTTTGGGTCAAAATATTTTAATTTTATTTTCATTTTAACTTTATATACTTCCATAATTTAGTTACATTTAAGAAATAACATTTAATCATAATGAACAAAAATATGAACATTATGATATTAATCTATGAATAAAAATGGAAATATTCAGTCTTTGAAAAATAGTTTTGATATTTTTCCAAAAATAACCTTTCCAATTAAAATCTTTCTCACAATAAATACCTGCCACTGAAGTTCATACTACTCTTGTTACCTTCTACAGCTTCTCTATGATCATCAGCTTTATCTCAGCCTCTTTTGCCTTCTCATAGTGCATAATTACCAGATGTGAACCTTTAGTTCTTAATCTATCAGCAAAGACCAGAGCGTTGTTAACACTCAGAAAAGTTTAGATCTGGATCCCTACAACAGCTTGCATGCCTATTCTTATTCAATTGGAAAGAACATAAGGAGATATTAAATCAAGATTTTAACACCAAAGTTGGTGCTAGCTAAGGCTAGAAGTTGTGGCTCTTTTGAAATGACCAAGGTTAGCTTCCCATATCTATTGCAATAGATGGAAGAAGCAGAGCTGCAGTGGAGTGCATTTGATACTCATGCCATTTTAAGACTAGGAGAAAAGTGGAAAAAATGTTAGTCATTCCTAATTTGCACAGTGGATTTGCATCTGCTTTGGTCTCTTCTCTACAATCATGACTACAGCTGCAAAGTGTAATCTCTGGAACTAGGGACAAAGCTGCCATTTATAGTTTTAGAGTTTGTCCCAGGAACTCAAAAAGCTATATGAATATTGGCTTTTGTGATCTCTGTTCTGCATCCAGGGTTCCCCAGTCACCCACAGCAAGAGTTAAAAATAAATAAATTAATAAAAAGGGAAGAAAAGTGGCTAGAAAATAAATAATTTAATCTAAAAGGTATGGAATGTGAACTCTCTATAATACTATATCCAGAGCTGAAGAACTGAGCCTAAGTTCCTCTTTCAATACTTTCTCTAGCAGGATTCTTAAGTAATTAATATTCAGTAATAAAGCATATACAAGATTTAGACAAAACAATGCCACCAAAAAAACAGTTAAAAAACAGAAAAAAATATGCCCTTGAACATGAAGGTCCATTTTGACTGTAAATCTCACCCTTTCCTTTACAAGCAAACAGCATTTAGATTTTTTGTGAAAGCAAGAAAACCTTAAAAACAAATATTAAAAACCCTACAATTATAAAGCTTATAGGTCAGGGAGTGAAAGTCCAGCATTGCATGCTATCAATAGGCCAGTGAGTAACACCTCATCTAAAAAGACTTCTATCAAATCTAGAGGTTGGAGCTCAAATACTGAGGACCTGCTTCATGCTGCAGTAGTTTCATCCCATCATAATACACATATTTCATGATCTGTCTTTCAATTAGACTCTGGTCAGATGGGACTTGGAAGTCTTGAAAAAAGAGATTCCTGCTCTAGGAGCCCAGAGACCCTCCTGAGTAATAGAGAACACCAATAGAGGGGTTTCATCTGGGAGCCTGCATATCTGCCAGCAGCTGCAGGTGGAGAAAAGCAAGAGTTTGATGAGCGCATGTCCATACCGGCCCAAGGCCCAGGGATTGACTTGTCTATGGCAGTTACCTGCATTAGATACAGTCAGCTGAGGAAAAAAAGGGGGGATCCAATCACGTTGCACCTAACACAATCAGACACCACAAAAAGCAGATCAGAAGGCTCTGTCCTTTACACAAATACAAAAAACATTTGAGAAGAGACTTTTACATTTTTTTCTAATCACACATATCTACATTTCTATTTATATGACTACTCCATGAGTTACTTGCATGACACTTAATTTGACTATAAACAAACTGTAAATGAAATTCTGTCTGCTGGCTGTTGGGATGTCTTTTAAACGTTGGTCTATAATCCTTCTCATGAGTAAATTGAAGACCACATTTTATACAGATACATACTTTAAAAGCAAACTTTCATACAAATAAATATTAAAAAATATAAAAAATAACAATGAATGCAGCTCATCAATAGCATAGCAGGAAAAAAAGCTGCTTTTATTTCCAAAACCGTAGGCTGAAACTAATAACAAACAACACCTTTACAACAAGGTATTAATGATAATATTAGTAATAATGAGCTAACTATATACTTTTCAGGGTCTTGATTTAGATATTTAAGGTTTGAGTTTGCAACACTGCACAGGAATGGGTTTTACACCCCTGTCCGCCATAGTAGCTGATGTAAGGACAGGCAAGAGCCCAATTTTGGGCTAGATGATCTGAATCGAGCCTGGAACTTGCTTCTTCTAAAATGACAGCAAGATATCTGAGGAAAGAGTGGGTGATTYCCCTGAACCTGGGAATTAAGGATTACAACTGGAGAGCAAGGATGTCCATGCTTGATACTTGGACTGGGAAATAGCAGAAGCTGGGGGCCTGGCACCTCACTGCATTTGGTGCAGCAGGGCCTAAGTCAGGCACCCAGCACTGCTGTCCTGATTATGCAAAAGATTTAGCTGCTGGTCAAAAAAGATGAAACACCAAAGGGTCCACATGGAGCAGAGGCCTGTAATTGTCCTGTGTATGAGAAGCTCTCCTAGAACCTTATTCAGCACCAGAGAATGCACATGTAAGAGAAACCTTACAGGTGAGACAAATATGGCAAAAGTTTTGGAAGGAAATCGCAGTGGATCCAGCATCTGAGAAAGATAAGTTGTCCTGAGCTCCTGGGCTAGGAGGAAAAAGGCATTCTCCTTTCCCTCAGTAAAAAATCTTCCATCAGCACAGTGAAGGAGACCAGTTATTGCCAGTAGCTGAGATTGTCTGCAGTCACCCATGGCACTAGAGCTCCAATTCACAAAGTTACTTAAGCAGCCACTTATTTAAGCCTCAAATGCTTTAATTATCTCCCTCTATTTCTTCCTTCTTTTTTCATAAAAAARTAACAAATCTCCCTGACCCTTTCCATCCTTTGCCTTTTTTCCCTTTTCTCATGACTTCCTCTCTTTCTTTCTCCCCTTGACTATGTGAATCCAGCTCACAAGTCTTTTAGGAAGGCTATGTGATGAGGAACACCTCCCTTCATAGCAGCAGAGCCAAAACATCCTCTGCTTCACACCCACTGGATTCTTTGAAATACTTCTGGAAATTAAGAGACTTCATATCAATTGTTTCATATACAGATATCATCTGAGAAGGTGATACTATACTTTGTCCTGGAAGAATGGTGTTTGCTTGCAAAGTAGAAAGAAAGAAGTGGACAGAACAGCAGTGACCACTGCAAGGATGCCATGCAGAAGGCTTTTGACCTGGTGTTCTTACTGGGTGAATGCTTGTTTTAATTTGACTAGCCAAGAGTACACATGCATTTAACAGATCAGAATACCATCTGCTTCCCATCCCCTAGTATTTCCAGTCCCCAAACCTGTTGTGACTAGAAGGAACAAGGAGAGCCTTGTATCTACAGCCTCAGGCCAATGAAAGACAAGCTCTGAGATCAATCCATACATGCTCAAAATAAATTATTTTACTAACTGAAACAATGAACAAAGTAAATTGTCATGGTCACTCACAGATAATGATTATAAATTCAGCTGTCCATAACCTAGAGTAGTGTGGAGTTGGGACAGTCTAGATATTGGGAGAAAGTGGTTGATATGGATATCATGGACATGCTAAGAAACACACTGAAGTGATGCTGGAATGACTAAATGAGCTTTGTAGAGCCTATTGACTCTGGCTCCTAGTGATTTGGGTGTCTCTGCATCTATCTCACCAGTGCTCTGAGATCCACCTGGGCCTGTAAGCTCAGGCACAGTGGTACATGAAAACACAGCTAGCTCACATCTGTCTGGAGACACAGGATGAAAGGTCCTCTGGGAGGTGGGAACATCAGGGAGTGTGGTGCACTGCCAGGCTCCATCCCTATGGCCAGCACTGTGTCAGTAATACTAGTGCATGGTCTCTTAATATCTCAAAGATCCTACTGTTTATAAGCTTCCCACAGCTTATAAACCTTGCTAGGTCTGAGCTGACTCTGTGGGAAGCCATTCAGGTGCCTCTGCGTCTTTCTCCAAAACTTATAGCTCCATCAGGGCACATTGGCTTGGACCCTTCATCACGCACTTCCAGACCCAAGTTTACTCTGAAACAGTCTAGGCATGTCTCTACTTATAATCCCTATCAGGCCAAGATGTGCCTTCTCAGAGTCAACTCTGGTATCTCTGCATTCAGGGATAATATATCCACAAATAGGATAAGCTATCTAGAGGTATTGAGGGTTGACAATATTTAGCATTGAAAGAACACTTGGAACATTCAAAGTCAGAAAATACTATCTAATGAGGATATCACTCCTTTGCAAAAGAGACTGTGGAGTAAAATTTATCACCTTGTTTTATGATGAACATACCAGTCTAGAAAGAGGTTAGAACACTGATCAAGGACTCTGGACATGTGGGATCACTTGTTATCTCTGCTTCTGGCCCAATGGACTAATTTGTGCAAGGCTTTTCATGTACCACAGTTTTCTCCTTCCCAGTTTTCCCTGTTTGCAAAACTGGAGGCAGTGGCATGCATCTGATGGGAAGAACTACTATATAAAACAGAGATATTACAAAGACAAAGGCTGTATGAGAACTGGTGGCAGAACAAAGACGAGAAACAGGAATTGCAGGCTATGAGCTCTATGTTTAGTTCTGTCAGTCATTATCATTCAACCTGAGAACCCTTAATTTGAAGAATTGGTTCCAGACTTTCACTCTTATTAATGCTATTCTTTATACGGTGTTTGTTTGGGGGAGGAATCATATCTGTCAACTTTTTTTTTTTTTTTTCCTGTTCTAGCTGATGAGATTGAGATTGTCTTGATTGAAAGTAAGGAGAACCCTCATTACAGAATTCATATGAAAATGAACATGTTTCAACCTTTACACTCACCAACAGATCATGGGTCTTTGGAGATCATTTTGCTTTTGATGAGAATCACTAACGAGGGAAAAGGAGATCCACAGAATGGAGAACCTTAAAGTGCTGAGAGAGGAAGAGAATGGGTAAACAAAAGAGCAGGATGGATGCAGTCATCAGGATACTGAAGTGGGGCATAAACAATGTTGGGATCTTTGGAATGTTAAGAGGCCATCTAGGTGCTAGATTGGTAATGAACTTGTGTATCTGGGGTACCTGCTCAGTATAGAAAAAGCAGTAACTGAATGCATGGTTAGTGCTGAGAAAGAATAATGTGACAGATTCTAAACTCGTTATGAATCACTATTTGCACTTTATTAGTTGTTAGCTGTAGCCTATAAGTACTTCAGATCTTAGACTATGACCAACCTTACAGAGTTGGTCTCCTTCACCTTCTACTCAACAGATATCAAATATCTAAATCTCCAGTCCACTGACTGATAGTTGTGAAAAGCTAAGCATGAAGAAGTTTTTTTTTGGTCTTTGTTTCTTCGTTCTCTCAAATGCTTTCTCGGCTGCTTTGGGGACTGCAACTGACCTATCCCAGGGGATGTGATAATTTCAGAAACGACAGAGGAGATTCTCCATGTGATAAATGCACTGCAAGCATAGGACAAAGATGTGGTCCCCACCTCAGACAGATTACAATCTAAGCCCCTACTGTAACGTACTAAGGTTTGGATTTTTTTCCCCCCAAGGTAGGCAAAAAAACCTCTTTTCACAGAGTCATTTTATTTTTATGTTTTACTTGCAGTATTATTCTTAATTAAGTACAAAGGGAAATAAAAATACCAGAGTGTGAACCACAAAAAGGCCCTTTTTGTGAGTTAATGACAAAAGCTTACTTCATGAAAAATGTGCCTTTGCTTACATGAAACAATCTTTCTCCAGTTTACTCCTCCAACAATAGCACCACAGCCTCAGACAAGTTATACTTCCCCACCACTATGTGGATGGTCTTAATTCTCTGGAAGCTCACATCTGAGAGCTCAGCTCTGGCCCCTCACCAAATATTAGTGCTTACAACCCATCATATGGGAAAGGTTTCATTTTTCATGATTGAGGGATGTGGGTGAGGGCCAGGGGGATCCTCTCCCTGTTTAAAACACTGGGTTAAAGATAGCATTAGAAGGAAGGGCACAAAAGAAGAGATGTAGTATATCTAGTAAGGGGGGTGTCATAGCATTGCCTTTGGTAGCTTTAGTGCTGGAACTACAGTAGCCCACAATAACGTATTTATTTATCGTGACTTGTTATTGTCAGGAATGGGAGAAATGACTGTTGCTACAGGAGAGAGTACTATAAAACTTGCATTCTGTACCTAACAACACCTCTTTGTGCTGGCAAAGACTAAGGACAGGTTTTTTTTAGGCTAATATTGACCCAACTCTCCACAGAAAGACTGAGTAGGCAGTCTGTGCCCCACACATCTCTCTGCTGACTCAAGTTAGCTTGACTTGTATGCATTGGCTGAACAAGAGGATCTCAGTTTCTTTTGTGTCTACTGAGATCACTGAGATTTTATTTAAAAAACCTGAAACTGAACTGAACTGAACTGAAATGAAATTGTAGGTCATTCTTGAACACTCTTACAGTGTTCAAAAGCAGTAGTGCTACTGCTTTTAAGTTTAAACAGTGCTAATTTGTGAATGAGTTACCTTCCCCAAACCTAAAGAAAAATATCTCCTGTGACCAGGGAGGAAGAGGTAAGTTGATTTTTAAACCTGCTGGTGTGACACTATATAGACTTCACTAGAATGTAGGAATATATATGAAAATAAGATATTTGTGCTGATTTTATCTCAACTGAATGCAACCAAAGAGAATCATAAATGGCTTCCCAATAGGGGGCACTATGTTATTACATACAGAAATCTAGAGAACTCCACTTTTAGGAAGTGTCATGCAAGGAGAATAAACGTAGAGGAAGGCGCTTTTCAGTTTTGTTAGTTTTCCTCTGCAAAAACTAATCTCAGGAAAAAATAATACTTGTTTATGTAATCAAAAGCTATATTATTATGCATAATTATATGCATCAAAAAAGCCAAAATAGAAAGCCCAAACCCTTCATCCAGGATGCAAGAAGAATTCTGAATTTCTGAACTTTTAAGTGCATGATTTTACTGCCACTCAAGATTCTCTTAATACAAGCCAGGGACTCTTGTGTGCCGTTTCTTAATTAGCTGGGAAACATCTTTCTATGGACTGGACAGAGATTAATTTATTTGTGGGCTGGATTTTGTGTCTAGTCAACAGGAGGAAGGAAGGCAAAGGGCTGGTCTGAGTTATAAGTAGTACTGACCTATACCACAAGCAACAATGCTTAGATGGATTTTATCAAAGGAGAATCTCAGCTAGGAGGAAACAGTTTCCCACCACAGTGGTTTCTAAATGAGCAGGGATGGGCAAGAGGGTGCTGAGGCAAGGGCAAAACTGCTGTTTTGGGCTTGAGGGAAAGCTTTTGTTTCCATTTTCTTACTTTTGATGCTCACGCTAAGGGGCTACAGCTGCATGCATGAGAAAAGCCTGCATGTGTGCATGCTGCACATCTGTGCTTTTTCATATGCAGCTCCTACACACCAAGTTCCTCCCTCCTAGGTTGGTCCAGGGGGCTATTTCGCAAGCCTCTCGAAAGCAGTATGTTCTCTCTTTTGCCTTCAACCTCCATCCTGGATTTTGCTGAGGTCCTACCTACCGCTTGCTGTTTGAGCAGCTCTGAGCTAGAACAAGATTGTGTGGAGTGGTGTGACTATGTCCATATCCCACCTTATACTTACAATAATTTATTTCTAGTGCTCACAGCTGATCAGAAAGCTCAAAGAAATGACCACAGGATAACTGTCTTACCTGAATCAAAAGAAAGCAGAAGGGAGGGATGAAGTTTCCTAGTTGCTCCATTATAATTATTAATTTGTTGCCAGCATCCCTTCCACAAAGGACTTTGTGTCGTACACACAGAGCTAACTTAGCTATTGCCATGCCTAGCCATATATATGAGATAAACACAGAGGAAGATCCTGCTCTTGCCTTAGTAATGGATGGAAGTTAAAAAGAGTCTCAGTAGCCTTTAGCCTTCTCCTGGGCTTCTGAAAGGATGCTATAGGAGGAGAAAGGAAGAAAATTGGCCACTGTCACTGATCCTCTCTGCTTAGGCTTTTCCTCACTCCTAAGGAAGGACAGAAAACATTAGTGTGTGAGGTTCAGGTAATGGGCAAGGCTATTAGAGACTCTGACCCTGCAATTGTAAGTGTATGAATATGAAAAAGAGAGAGAGGCATGTGTTTGTAATGAGGTGAGAAACAATTTACTTCATCAAGATACAGAATTAGGGCTCTGATTCATGTTTGTAGGAGGATTTAGCCAGGTCTATTCAAGCAGTTATCCCTCACACAGATGTCTGCCCTACCCCTCACCTGTCACTATGCACGGGGGTTGGCCAAACATGACATGAGGCAGATTCCAGTTTGCCTGCTTACAGACAGGCCTGTTAGCACAAATCCCCAGTGACCTCCTCCATACACCAGTGTTAGGATCTCTCCTCATCCCAGCAGGCCAAGTTTGGAGGTCATTCACTCAATCAGTCTGCACAGAGAATTTGATTCCAAAACTTCGATAGGGTCAGTAGTCCTACAAGAGAAAAGAGAGGAAATGATAGTTAAGTATCAAGACTATTTACAGAGGTCCCTTCATGAATTACAGCCATATAGTTTGAGCTCTGAATGAAACCTCAGGAAAAAAAAAGAGGAAAAAAATACATAAGAACAAAGCTGTCAAACAATTAGCATCTTATTCAGGAGAAGCAACACTCAAGACAGGGCTTTTAAGAACCAGATCCCAGCTGACAGCTCAAGAGACATCCCAACAGCCTCCTGTCTCCACCAGGCTTCCAAACATTTGGATTTAGCTCCTGCTCCCCTACCCTTCCCCCAGAAGTCTCATCTCTGCTCCTGCAGTGCAGTTCACTACCTTCTCAGCTGTGTAGTCACAGATCTTTGAAGTTCTCTTGTATCTGAGATCACAAAAATAACTTTGGGTAAACACAGCTTTTTGCATTCCTCTTGCAGTGTTCATAATCACAAATGCAGAAATAAGAGGACTCTAAAAGTCAGAGAGCTGCACGTGACTTTCTTGGAATTTCAGTCTGTAAGAGTTACTTGTCAGGAGCAAGCAGCAGGAACTAGAGGTCCTTTGCATATAACATGTCAGTGAGGATTAAGCGTAAACCCAAAGATTATTTCAAAATTGTAACTGGGCTAGAAATTTCCTATGTTAATTGGCATAAAGGAACAGTTGTTTGGAAATGTGTGCAAAATTAACATTTGATAGGATTTTTCAAAAATTATTTGATGTATTTCTGGATACTAAAACCAATGTTGTATGTTCTGGATTCCCAGGAATTAATACTTTTGACGATGAAGTAAAAGCCAAGCTGATTAAAAATTTTCTTCTCTCTGTCCTTACAGACTACTCATTCCCAGCTACATAAGTTTTGTTTCCATAATATGTTTTTGTACCTTTGGAAGCATTTTAGTGATTTGCATCATCATTTTTTTTAACCTTTTTTTATTCTTAGAATCCTTGTTTACAGCTATTGTCTTGCATTTCCTAGTTACCTTTTATAGACCCTGTTCAGGTGGCCCAGGGACCTCCTGATGTGTGTGGACAGCATGCCAGAAATTACTGCTGTAATCTTACTCAGTGAAATACACAGGTACCAACATTGAATATAAAGTACCAGAGAATGCCTCAATGATTGTTCTTGGTGGTAAACCATCTTTTCATTGCACTATTTCAAGCTTTACATTTTGGAAAAAAAGAAATCTCAAACTCATGTTATTTAGCTGGTGGGAAACTTCCATACAGATACCCATACATTACTCAGCTGGGAATAGGGTTTGAAAAGCATTTTTCAGCAGGAAAGAGTATGATTTACATTATATATATCAAATGTAATATTTGTAATTACTGCTGGGGAAAATCTTTACAAGAATTTCAAGGCTCATTACTATTTTATTGGAAATGTAGACACTAAGTTGTCAAATGCTGTTGGTGAGTAGGAAACAGGTTGCTTTCACCACAGTATGCATCATCCAGGATTGAGTAATTGCTTCTGGGATATAACCCATATAGTTACAATTTTTAAAACTATATATATTTATTCTTGCATGTGCAAGAGATCTCTATTTTATTACTCTTAATAATATGATGTTTAATTGAATTAGACTAAGCTTTAAGCTATTCCTTTTTGTCTTTTAGAACACTGTATAAGGAAATAAAAATAAAGTTTTGGATTGTGTTTTGCTATAGCTAATCATACACAATCCTATGTAAGAGAAGGACTGAATATGTTGCAGATTTTTTTTCTTTCTTTGGTTTGTACATAATGTTATGACTAGTTCACAGTAACTTGTCTTGCTTTTTGCTTTGTCAGCAATATTTTCACCCTCAGCAAAAAAATAAAGACTGAAGCTATTTTGTCTGCCATTGGATGCAAGCTATTCCTGGCTCTATTTCAAGCAAAATTCGTAAAGGTCATGAAAATCAACATTTTTACATGTGAAGCCTACACCTTACTGAACTCCTGTTACAAGCAGTCATTTTCCTTGACAACAGTCTGGATTACCCAGAAAAAGCTGCAGCTATGATTGTAACTAGGAAAACTCATCAGCCTCAGCCAGGCCCAAGTCCATTTACACAAAATAAGAATTACCTTTTTGCTTTTAAAACAGGTAGTAGCTTTACAATCAAGTGAATCATTGGGCAATGTCCTGGCTAAATGGATGCATGCAAATTAAAATATGCTTTTTTCCACATAATGCGGTTGACAGTCTACAGATGAGCCCTTACCCCTGTGCCTCTAACGGGAGACTTTCTCTTTGATTTTGAACTCTTTTCTATTTGTTTAAAGTCCCTCTGTAGCATCTGTAAGAAAGTGGGCTTTAGTAAATACTGCTGATTTAGGAGTATGGTCCAATTTGCACACCAGACAAAAACACTGTTATTATTCTGGAAGAAATTTCTATAAGATAGTAAACAGGCCACTAGTTCTTCATCCGTCCTGCCAAGGCAGATATTCATATTAGTTGGTTCATACAGTTCATAGTTCAGAATGACATAAAATTATTACTACATGGCACATATCCACTTGGACAAAGTGTCCCTACTACTTTTTGTAAGAAAAAAAAAAGTCCACAAAGTTGAATAAAGATTATAAAGGCATATAGTTTAAGTGCATAATTTTGTTTCTGATTTTATTTTGTAACAGAAAACAGTGTTGTGTATAGGTCTTTTGGTGGCTGCTGACTGTTTGGGATTCCTAAGAGAGAAGCACTTGAGAATAAAATAGGAACAGCCCATTTCAGGCTGTAATTGCTTTTCTTGAGATGTACAATGTTCTTTGGCAAGAAGTGTGATTTTAAATTCAGATGATTTCAGTAAACCTTGTTTATAACTGCTTTCACATAGGAAAGCATCACTAGCTGTATTACCTGAAGGACTTTTCAAGTTCTATGTTTTCCTGATCTCTGCTGTCATGGACATTCACTGGAACAAATTTCAGGGAAGACCACAGAGATCAGTATTCATGTATGTAAAGTCTATACTCTCTTGAATTCCTGGGATAAGTGACAGCTTTGGCAGACAACACGTGGAATTCACTATTACAACTGCATCCTCAACTGTAATTGAAGCCAATTTTCAGATTAAGACAGGCCAAATCCATTTCCACACACTAAGAATTACAACAAAAGTAAGCAAAGAAACAAAAGCTAAAAATACTGTTCCTGCATAGCTGCCATCATGTGGAGAAATCAGAACATGAAATGCATCTGAATTTGAACTAGGGGAGCTCAAACCCATACCTCTGAGAAAGAGTTTACATACTAAAACCTTATTATTCCATTACATCTTCTCTGTCCTGTAAGAATGAATCCAAAGGAATCATTACAGGAATCTAGATAGGATCTCTGTTAATATTATGAAGGCTGTATTCATTATGTGAGATAACAACAAAAAAACTCAGTGAACTCCATAAATCCGCCATTCTTACCTCTTTTACTCCAGTATTTGTGATGACTCAGTAAGGTGCTAGTGACTACAAACCCAGCAAGAGCATAGGACCTGTGGCCTTAAGCATGAGTTGAGGCCTGGAGGAGTCTGCATTTCTTCAAACGTGCTGCAGAGAGACCTCTGAAAATTCATGGCTTTGGATGCTGGGACTCTGCTAACTACTGGCAGCAAGTAATAAATAAGGGGTATTCTGATCATAAGAGATGATCAGAATTTACAGCCCACATTTACCATTGAGCATTCGCAGCAAACCCTAGGGGAAACGAAGGAAACATCCAGTACTTGGCACACTCTGCAGATGCATGTTTCAGTTACATATGTTGGTTAGGTTTCCTCTGTTTTAAAAGGGGGGTTTCTGGTCATAGACACAGGTTAGTGTTTCCTGGGAGGAAGGTGTATCTCCTAAACACACCTCAGAAAGTTATTTGGTTTTTCCAGGAGTGGGGGCTCAAGCAGATGACATCATTTAATTTTAAGATAGCCTTGGATCTGCTAGTACTTCTATCATGTCAGTAGCTTATATAATAGTTACTAAAACTACTATGTTCTGTCCTACTGTCTATATAGCTTTTTGCATTTCCAGTTGTCTCCTCTGTACACAGTTAAAAGCTAAACTCCTAATAATGTCTGAAGTGGAGTGGTGAAGGCAGAGTATGGAGCAACACAGGCCTCTACCTGGATGGGATGTTTACAGGGAGGATGCACATACAGGAAAAGAAAGTCTGAGTGGGAGGCCAGGATTTGAACTACCTCTCAGCCAGCTGAGGTAGTGAGGAGTACAGGGAACCATAGGAAGCAGGAGCCCATCAGGGCATAGGAGGGATGGACCTGATTGTGAATAGGGTGGATGGTAAAGCAATACAAAGGAGCTTAAGGGAATGGGGCTCTTGGCAGTAGCTCTTGGAATATGAGTGTTTCCTTGGCAGAAAAGTGAGATGCTGGCTATTCAGGTGGTGCAGTCCACGGTTTGGAGAGTTGGGAAACAATACTGCCCAAAGCAGTTGGGGGGGAGAGGGAGGGAAGGGAGAGAGGTTCTTGCTGTCTATCTTCCTTCTTGCAGTTACTGTCTGCTGGCTTTCATCCTGCTTGCAGAGGATCCCTGTGCTGTGGGCCCTACTGGCCAAAAATGTTGATTCACATAGCTCACCTTCCTAGAGGAAAAGGG
Source organism: Rhea americana (assembly GCF_003343005.1). Lineage (NCBI taxonomy): Eukaryota > Metazoa > Chordata > Aves > Rheiformes > Rheidae > Rhea > Rhea americana. The sequence continues at coordinate 660,080 of NW_028186466.1, read as the reverse complement.
TGAGTATTCCCAGAATGGGACAGGATCTACTCTTCATTTCTACACTCCATAAGGAAGTACCTTAATGGCACTGCAGAAATTCCAGTAGGTGAGAACAGAAGGTAGGAGTTCATTTCCCACTGAATTAGGTAGGCAGGGAGGGCTTGGCCAACAAAAGGATATAGATATTGTGACACTAGGAGCTGCAGGACATAACTTTGGGGCACTTCTTCATTCTAGGGAATCCATGAAGACAAGTTAAGCCCTCAGATTCCCTGTGTGATGAGCAGGGAAAGCAAGGCATCTCAGCATACGATCCAGAAAAGCACATAGAAAACAGCCTCTGAAGACAGCTGGAGATACCAAGGAGAATGGTGAAACTTAAGCCCTTCTTAGACTCTCAGATGCACTTTCTAGATGATAGAGAGGTGCCATTTTCCAGTCAGTATCCCCAGGGCCTAGTTAGAGCACCAGCCCAAGATCCAGAGTTGATTTCCCCAATCTCTTCCCCATGGGAATTTGAAGCATCCATTTCCTCTCAGTCATCTGTAAACAGCAGAGACATAGAATAGGAATATCAGTTAAAGAACCTATTCCACGTGATGAAATTATTTGTGCACACGAATGAAAGCATTAACTAAATCAGAAAGCACTAACAAGGAAGAACATGATTTTGTAATTGGCTGCCTCAGGCTTTCACTGTGCTACTTCCAGGGAAAGTGTCCTGCATGGGAAATCCCACACTGGTCCTGCAGTGTGGGCTGCTCTCCAGTGTTTCCATTAAGGTCCCCCTCGTCTTTTACTAAACTGTTCAAAGCRTGTCCTGGAGAATATACATTTGCAAGTCTTATGAAACAATTAGGAAAAAAACTCAGGGAACAGGGAGTATTGGATATCAATTCAAGGAGACAGAAAATACAATACAATATCATTTCCTTCCTCAGTCTGACAAAGTCCTTTGCTCACCTTGCATTCTGTGTAAGCAAAAATCTAAACTGTAACAAAGGAATTCTTGCATAAATCCTGTACTCCTTAAAGCAAATCCAAGCACCTGTGCAGCAAGCAATATAATGGTGGGGGGTGGGGGGGAGGGAAGAAGAGAGTTATAACCAAGCAACCTACTCTGTTTTGTCATGGAATGAAAACCTTAACTTGCCCCTTCTTTCATGATTGCAATAAATCTGTCTTCTCCATTTCTTCTTTCCCTGTATTTTTTTTTCTTTTCTCTGCCCACCTCTGTTCCACTCTCCCAAGTGAGAGAATTCTCTTTACATAATCTCCCTATAGTTGAAGTCATGTTGATAGATGGAGACAAAGCTTTCCTCATGGGGAACTGATGCGCTGTCCCCTTTCAGTACACAACTGGGCACAACAAACCCAGAAAGCTTTGATGCAGCCAGGATCCTCCAGATATTTATCTGTGTGCTGAGGAGGGCAGGATGCCTGACAACAATAGCCATCAATTCAAATTTTAATAGAACCTAACCAGTTTCTCAACCCAAATCCCATTCACTTTCTTCTGAATTCAGATGTCTAATTTAGATTTATTTTACAGTCTCAGACAAAATATTGAGATCTCTGAGGTCTGCTGCTGCAGAGGCAGAGCCCTGGCACTCTTCAAATATCTGGTGCTCTTCCTGAAAATCTGTCTGCCTATTGAAGGGAGGACATTAAATACAAAGCAGAAGGGCTCACACACTCAAAATTAACGAGTGACCTTAAAGACAGAGAGCCAAGAGACTCAGGCAAGTAAGACCCATTTAGGAAATAAACAAAAGGGGAGTCCTCTCTGGTAAACCAGTCCAGGGACCTGATAGAGGCTGAGATCACTGGGGTCAGGTATACCTGCTCTGTGCATGCTTTCAAGACAAAATAAACTAGCATTAATTGTGTTTTGCACCTCAAACCCAGCAGAGAAGCCCTCACCATTGCCTCAGTTACAATAATTAAAAAATCTTACACTCAGATTAATATGTATATATGTGTGTATATATGTATATTTATATTTATGGAGGCACCGGGAGCTGTAATGAGCGCCGGGCTGCTGCGTTCCGTGCGTCTTTGCCCCGGTATCTTCTACCCGCGGCCGCCGAGTGAAGCCCGCTCGCCGCTGGCGGCGGCAGCCGGGCTGCGCCCCGCACACCAATCACCGGGGCCCGCCTGCCTTCCTGTAGGTGTGCCCGGCGCACCTGGGGAGTCTCGGCACTCATGACATACCTTCAGCCCCGCGCAAGGCAAGCAAACTTCGGGCGGGGGCCGCGAACAGAACGGCGTCAGGGGGGCAGCGCTAACCCCGGCCCGAGGATGTGAGCCCGGCGCAGGTAGGGGCGCCCTGGGCGGCTCCGCGGCGTGGCGGGGCCCGGCCCGGCCCGGTCCGACCCGGCCCGGCGTTGTCGTGTTCCCGGGAGAGGCGGGGAGCGGCGCGGGCCTGACACAGGATCCTCGCGGTGCCCGGGCACCGGGGGCCGCTGTCCCCGGGCCGACGCAGCGGGTAGGGCGACCCACCATTTTGGGATCTGCTGGGGAGGAGGAGGAGGAGGAGGAGGAGGAGGGATCTCTCCAGGGAAAAGAGCTTTTGCTCCTTCCGATGTGGGACGCTGCGGCCTGGTGCACTGCTCCGCGGGAAGCTCGTCCCGCGGCAGTGTGACCGGTGGTGGGTGGGTGTGGTGCGAGTGGAGGGCTGCCGTAAGGGGGATATGGCCCCCAGAGAGCAGGGAACGGGAAACAGCTCTTTGCAGGAGGCAGTGCCTGAGATGCCTCTGTGAGCCCCTGGCAGGTTTGTGCCTCCAGAGGCTGTGACAAAGGGGAGCTTTTGCTTCAGCCCCCAGAGCAGGCCAGCTTGGGGGTGAGTCCTCAGAGAACCTCAAGCACTTGTAGTGGCCTTTATGGGATGCTGAGGTTCAATGTCCCATAAAGAGATCACTTTCTTCCCCCTCCTCCCAGTAGCAGGTAGGGCCTGAACTGTAGGCCTTGTCCTAGGTTCAGCTGCCAGCAATCCAAGTGTCTTTCTATAAAAACAGTGCCTCCCACACATGGTGAGAGCTACAGTGCTTGCTGGGCTTTCAGTTCCTGGCAGGCTGCTGAGGGCAGAGGCCAGGCAGTCTCAGGGCTGTATCTGAACTCTGGACACCTTGTTGTTTTCCTCCTTGCTTTACTTGCTGGTGTCTTGTGACTTTTATGGCCTGTCAGAGAGGGGAAAGCAGAGGAATGAAAGGCATGATACTTGTGCTGCACACTTCCTGTCTTATTCCTAGAGCTGCTTAGGAGTCCCTGGCTGCTGTAGTGCATCTGTCAGAGGCCTTGGTGCCCCCAACAATCTGCTGGGGGCTTTTGGAATCCTATTCCTCTGGCCTAACCTGTCCTGCCCCCAGCACCAATGTTATCCTTGTGCTTGATGCTTCATTTGTTCTCAGAAGTTGGATAAGACCTGGATTAAACCTGGTAGAGAATACAGGAAAGGAGATTAGATTCTGCTGTGTGGTAAGAGTTGTCACTGGCTCTGTCAAGGATTTGCTGGATGTGGATGCTGTTGCCTTCTGCTTGGACTGTGTGCCAGTTCCTCTCTGACCAAGCCACAGCTGTATCATTTTATGTAAGTTTTGTAACCTCATTCTCTGATGGTTTGGAGTTTCTTTTTAACAAAGTGGCTTGTTGGAGATAAGGCTTGGATAAGGGCAATCCTTTTGAAGGGTTGCATGGGATGTGGCTCAGGTTGGAGAAATAATGTATGGGTGACCCAGATTTCAGGGCTGGAACTGAACTGGATGAGGAAGCATCTSTAAATCAATCTTGAAGTTGTATCAAAACTGAATTAATTCTTAAACTTAGATTAAACTGAGTTAATTCTTAATTATTATTAATGCTTGGAACAGCATAGTTGACTTACATAAAGAACACATTTTGCTGATTCCTGACCAAGGCTAGTATTTGTAGTGCTGTTTATACAATAGCCTGATGAGCTTCGTGAATCTGTGAGTGGGCTTACACAATGTAATTGCCAGTGACAGCAGGGGCCTAGATGTGAGCTTAGTGTTCCTGCTTTAGCCCACTGCTTTGGCTCTCTGAAATAATGGGACTTGTGCTCCCTCTGAGAAGCTCTTCTAAAGCCTTTCAGGCTTCGCTGGTAGGAGTCTTTTTCTTGGCCTTTCTTAATTTCATCCTATAAAATTTAGCTGGATATTCTTGCTCTTGTCCTGTCAAGTCTTCTCCTTCTTAGGCTTGTTTCAAGTGCTCATGTGTTGTTGTGTGGGTTTTTTTTAAATGTACTCCAGAACTTGTTTTTAAAATGGGCTATTTTATTTCGTTTGTGTTCATGTAAATTGTGTTCATTGGCTGTTCTAAGCAAAACTTAGTGAACACCTGGGAATTAATTTCAAAATCATAACTAGAATCAATATTCATAGGAAAAAAACTGATTCCAAGAGTTTTGCTTTTTGAAGTCTGGTATTTTTCCAATTCCATGTTCACTATTTAGGCATGCTTATTAAAATAAGATGTGTAATTTAGCTAAACAGTAACTGATACATCATTTTGTAATCCTTTCAGCTTTCCTTGCTGAACTCTACTGTATCTTTTAATGAAGTACTTGCAAATGAATTCTCTTCCAATATAGCTGTGCCCTGTTGTTTCTGCACTTGGGCCATACAGAGAGAAATTGTTTCCCTGTTTTGTGAGGTGATCGTGCAGTTTTTATGTTCAAGATTCAGCCATTTGGGGACAGACAGCTTATTCTGACCCCCTGCAGGTACTTAGATTTATAGCTGGTTATTACTGCATCAAATCAGAAATTCTATTAGAGAAGCACCCAGTCTTGGTTTCATGATATCAAAAGGTAGACTGCACTGGTTCTCCAGGTAAATTATTCCAGTAGGTGATTACCCTCACAAATGTCTTATCTGAATCTATCCAGCCTGGTTTCTAACCACAAGGTCGTGTTTCAAATTTTCATGCCAGATTAAAGAGCCTGCTGCTACCAGGATGACACATTCCAGCAAAAAGATGGCCTATTGTACTGCAAATTTGCAGTTGTTATCCATGCCAACCTCTTAGTTCTGCTAATAGGCAATCATGGAATAAGGCAGTCATGAGATAACTGGTGTAATTTAGAGCAGTAGCTAAGCACTTCTCACTGGGGAGGCCACGCTCAGACAGGGTTTTTAGAGAAATGTGAGTGTATAACTTCTCTTGCTTGGAGTGCAGATTCACATTATGTTTAATTTAGTATAACTATAGGCTACTACTGAAAGGAATGATCCAGTCTTCTCTCATTTAGTCCTGACTGCAGGCTCCTACCCTTTCCCTTGTTTTAGATCTAGTGATCGAGCAGCTTTGGATCAATTTGGTCACTGATCCAACTGAAAACCAACCCCCTGCCCTAATCAAAAGTATTGCTCTGCTTTTGGATCAGGAAGCTGGACCAACCTGCCCTGTGGCCAGCTGGTGCTAGGTCTAATACATAAGGGTGGCCTGCAGCTGGGGATGAGAAATGCGAAGAGGGACTGCCTCTTTCAGTAGTGACTTGTGCTTATGTGGGATTAGATGCAAGAGGGAATCATGCACTTCTGGGTTCAGATAAACAGGCAGTAGTTGCACAAATTCTCTCAGCTGGCACTGCTGTTGAAAGAAGCTGTCATGCGTATCCCTAATAATCTGTGTCAGTTCCCCAGTCTGATTCACATTAGGTTGTACACATGCTTGTACCACCAGAAGAGAAAGGATGCTGGGAAGGCTATGAAAGAGGAGGGCAGAGGATGTGACCCCTTTTGGCTGCTGTGTCTGCTTATGATAAGAGTTTGGGAAACTAAGGCTTGAGTTACTGGAATTGTCACAAACATACCTTAGCTTAAATCTTAATGGAAGCTAACTTATTTTTACCTCTGCTTTGCAGCAAATGTATGAGAATAGCTGCCCTGATTTGCTCATTAGCCTAGGTTAACTCAATTGCTTGTCTTGGGAGAATTGGATTTAGTCAAGGCTAGATTTAGATCTTTGGCAAGAAGTGTGTGTTGGAACTAGACTTTCTGTGTGAAAGTGTGTAACATAAAAAGAAAGTCTGTATCTTGATTGTGATGTATCTGATGGCTATGAAAGGTTCATCAGTGCAGGAAAGTTCCTAGTTACACYTTTTCATTCTAGATATGAAGATCTTAGTGCTTTTCAGTTCCTGAGCTAGGTGAGTATGCTTCTGGAATAACTTTGTTAATCTTGTCATTTACAGATGATTCCAGCTTTCTTCTAGGGGAATTAGTTTACTGGGAAAAAATCTATTCCCCATCTATTATTTTAAACAATGTAACATCAACTACACCCCTGAATCTTGTAGGGGATGTAGAACTTATCCCTATGGTAAAGAGTGGTTTCAAACTCACAGGGAGTAGATTACAGCTAAATAAAATCGAAGAGGAAATCGTTATGACTGCAGTGCCAGATCAGTGCAAAGTCTGGGGAAGGCTACTGGTTTTGATAGCAGGAAAAATTTGAAACAGGGAAAGGTGATTACCCCAACATGGGTGTATGTCTATTTACAAATACATATATGTGTGTATTTAAAATAGTGTTTTGATGCTAAAAGAGGTTGAGGAGTAGGGGTAATAGGAAACTAATTGCATTCAGTTCTCATATACTAGCCAAGTGAGAGAAGACATGAACCTACTGCTCAGAGAATTCTGTATTAAAGCGGACTTAGCCATAAATTAACTTCCTGGAAGTGTATCCCATCTGCAGCAAGTCACGTAAACATAAGTGGTGACCATGAAAATATTCAGATATCAAACTACCTCTTTGTCGTCTCAGACTTGTAGATGGAATGAACTAAGATTCCAAAATATTTCAGTATGGAGGGGAGGGGATTAGGATCAAGGGGTTTTCCAGGCATTAGAGATGTTTGGGTTCCTTCCCTATGTTACACAAAATGGGGAGTTGGAAGCATCTTCTCATTTTCCAGGTGACTGTCCTATCATGGGGAAAACTGATACAGGGAATTGAAGAGCACCCTTGTCACAAATGCCTTCTCTTCTGCTCCCCTCACCACCAAAAAAATTCTCAAAAATTTGTGTATATAGGAGGAAGGAAGTGACCACTGAGGTTGTATCATCACAGAAGAACACTATTAATGGAGATGTGAAATTCACTTTAGTTCAGAACAGGAAATGCCTGTACCAGCAGAAGATCCTGGTTCGTGTCAGGCTATGATTCTTCTAGATTTCAGAAGCCCTGCGATGATCTGAACTTTCTTTCATCATCTGACTTGTGGCTCAAGGCCTGAGTCTGGTTTACAAGCAGACCTGTAACTTGTTGGACGTAGTCATTTTTAACAGCTGCCAGAAGGTGGCTACACTAGCTACACTTGCATATTCACCTAATAATAAAAACAAATTACTCAAATCACTGCTAAACTAACCTGTGCAGCACTTGTGGGAGGAGGGGTGTCTAGAAGAAGATGCTTTGTCCTTGATGTTGAAATTCTAGAAACATTTGGGCAGCTACAAAAAAATGAGTATATGTAAGCTTGATAGCACACTCTATAATCACMAAAAATTACAGGTGAAACAATTGGAAGTGCATGGAAATATTCTTCAAATAGCATAATGCTTAACAAAGCCTTAAGTCTGTATGTATTACAGATGTCTGCCCTGTGAGGAGGTGTGGTAGAAACTTGGTGCTAACTATTGGTTACAGTAGTAAGACTATGACTTTGTTGATACACTTCATTCACAGAAGGAAGGATGCCCTAACCATACTGGTGCCCAGCAAAGCTCTGACGCTGTCTCTAGGGGCCCTGGTCTGTAAGCAGAATCATTCTACCATAGATCAAACTTGAGCTTCTGTCTATACACAAACATTTTACTCTCTTAACTCCAGTAGTATAGGTATTCTATAGTATAGGTATCTCAGGGTAACTCTAGATCTTTAAAATATAATCTAGCTGCAATGTTGGAGTCAATCTCCTTTCTAAAGTACTCTGAGGTCACCATCATTTTTTGCAGGTGAGGACTGCCTGGTTATATAGCAGCAAAGCTGAGAAAGTACAGTGTGTATGTGCTTCCTTGCTGTTTTTATAAAAGAAGATGCTCTAACTATACTGTGAGTCCTGCAGGACAGGAATTGTGCAGTGTTTAGAACAATGAAGATTAGATCCTGATTGTTGGTATTATAGTAAATATCATTCATGGAAGAGTTTATATGTTTTAGAAAGGTACATTTTTCCCTCCTTCCATTTTCTCTCCAGGAAAGGTGTTTTCTCCTGGAAAACTGTTTCAAGTATAGGCAATGGGAGGAAGATGAATTACAGTGGGAAGAAGGGGTCATCTTCAGGATGGGAGGTGGAAACAGTAATGAGAAAGCTGCAGTACAGTGCAGAACCCTGTTAAAACTGTACCTTGAGACATAGCTTGGGGGGCAGTGGGGAGGATGGCTGTGGGCAGAAAGATGAAGAGAAGTGGGAGTACCCCTCTGTAGGTCATAGCCTGTTTTCTAAAGGCACAAGTGATTCAGGGAGATGGATTCAACCCTCAAGTCACTCAGTAATTTCTTAACACCACCTAGTGTTGTGTGTTGAATGATAGGAAATATATTACTGTACTGTCATTCTTTGTCATCCGTGAATACCAGTGGGAAGAGGGAATATTGTCTCAGGATGCATGAAAGGATTGGAGAGGAAGCTATAAGGTATTCCTGGAAGCACAGAGTCAAAGGTATGTTCCACTGACTTCTTGTAGGTTTTTTCCAGCTTGCCTCATTCTAGCCTTTMTGTATGATCTGAGAGGCTGACCTTTCTTCAAGAGCCCTCCTGTGGTCTGCCTTTTCCTCCTGCCTCTGCAGTGAGTAGAACGAGCAGTGTCCACTTTGCGTTACAAAGAAAGGAAGATAAACAGTTTGGACGCATGCTGGAGCAATGAATACAGCTTATCTTGGAAGAGCGAGGCCACCTGCACTAGTTATGTTATTGTAGGATGTACTGTGACTAGACAGAGGGTAGAGTGAAGGCTGTAAAAAGCAGCCTGAGATTGTGATTGCCTGTAAAGGAAAATCATGACAGCTGAGCTGCTCAGCGGGTATTATCAAATGTATCAGAGCTGTTTTTCCTTAATTTTATATGCAGTGTCATTTTTAGCTTTTCAGCTGCTGAATATATAATAATAGTGATATCAAAGACAAAAATAGGCATCAGCATGTAAAAAGGGAAAAGCAAATTCACTCTGTCTCAGTGATAGTCATAGCAAAATCGTAAACAATCAAACAATAAAAATACGCTTTTGAAGACTCAAAAGAGTGCAAGGTCTGATGGGTCACGTGTGCAATGAAAACTGGCAATAGCAGAAACCTCAAGTTCAGCAAGGCAATATGAAAGAAAACCTTGTTCTGAAATGTACTATTTTTTACTAATGTGTTTTTTTAATAATTTAAAAGGCAAAATTCTAAAGTTTGTTTATGACTGAAAAAGAATGAACAAAGCACATTTTAAATAAGTGTGTACTAACACACTGAGTGTCTGGGATTTGATAGAGCTGTGATTTTTTTTTTAATTGAAGTTAAGCAGTAATCTTGAACAAAAAGTTAAAAAAAATAGTTTCATAAAATTTAACTGCTTCTGAATGGATTCAGATACTTAATGAGCGTAGCATGACTAAAAAGTTGCAATGTTGCCAACACATGATTTCCCCCCCCCTCCTTTTATTACCAGTAATGCATATAGGAGTCTTAAATCCACAGGTTCAGAATTAACGGGTTATGTGAGAACTGTAGGGTGTGGGATGGTTTATTGTTTTTGTTCTTTTTTTTTTTTTTTTTAATTTAATCCATATTGATTGGGGGGGGGGAAGCTTCAAATGAGGTATAAGTGTAACCTGAAAGCTCAGAAAGCATGGAAAGAAAAATCCCAAAGGTCTCTTCTCTTGAGCAGGGGACTTAAAAAAGGAGGGAATCTCATCTGAATCTGTGTCCACACACAGTAGGAAATAACAGCCTTGAGTATCTGATGTACTATGAAGTTATGGGTCAGGTTCTTTCATTTACTGACAGGACAGTGAGATTGCTGCAGTGTGGCATGGTGTGTTACAAGACTAACACTGGTCCAGAATGGTCCAGAAAAATAGTCTGAAACAAATATTTATGGACACTACTTTCTACTTTGTGCTAAGTATCTCTGTAGCACAAAAGGAAAACATTTTACTAAAACATTTTGTATCTTGAAGAGCTTGGAAGAAAAAGACCAAATAAAGGTATAAAATGAACAGGGAGTATATATATATATATTTTTGGGTGAGGAATTGTTCAAATTAGACTTTGCTTATGGCTGCACTTGGATACAGAGTTTTTAATAGGGCCTTGCATATTCAGTGCAAACTGAGCAGACACTCCCTGCCTAATCTGCAAAAAATTCCTGGGAGATAGGAGAGTTAACATTACCCCAGTTTCACCCTCAAGTAGGCAGAAGGTGCTAGTAAAAGAGGTGAAATTAGGAACTGGGGATTCTGCTGAATGAGTTCCAGGGATGAATGGACAAATCTAGGTTGTCCTGGGAGGAAGGGAGCAGGGAAGCTTATAAATCTAAGCATTTTGTAGATCCTTCCTTTAATGAATAACAATAGGGAGAACTGAAGGAGGGAAATTTCCCAATACCATAATGTGCATGTTCCCATTTCAACCAGTATTATGTTACTGATGATCACAATGCCCCTTTGTGGACCTGTTTGTTTAACGTGCCTAGGTGACCRCAACTGTGTTTAACTTTTCATAAGCTGTAACTGTGAGTAGAAGCAAGGTTTGGAAACATCAGTCCTGTGGGTGCATCTTTGTCACCTTCCATTGGGGTAAATTCTAGTAGAGCAGGAATATCAAAAAAACATAATTCCTGATCCAACTATAGCTGTAATCACACCATCTTAAATGTGACTGTTTCTTGAGAGCAGATGTACGGTGATCTGTGTCATACCTCATGTGTAAAGCACTGCCAAGGGTGACAGAGTAGACTTGTCACATCAGACATGTCACCACTGAGCTGAAGCTCAACAGTGTTGTAGCAGTCCTTGCCAGATGCAACTGTCAGCTCTGCAGAACATGATCTACGGCAAAGAGAGTCACTGCCCCTAGAATAGTAGCTGGGCTCAGGTTGTGAAACCCACCTACTTCACTGCCCCTCCTTACCTAGGACTTATGCCTCAGCTGCTGCCTCTTCATCATGCTGTGAGGGAGAGACCTCGTTTGTCTTGCCTTCAGCTTTCTGCTTGGTTGCAACTCATTTTCTCTTGCTGAGCAGGGGCTTTGCACAACTTGCTCACTTGTGCCCGCAGCCTGTCCACTAACATTCTGGCCAGCTGGCTAGGAATTCCTCTGTCAGAGGAATGGATGAAGACTCATTTTCATTATGGCAGAGGTGTTGGAGAGAAAACTCTGAGGGGAGCTCTGATTCTTTCCTCTCTCCTCTGCATAGTCTACTGGTTTTCTTTTTGCACCATCTCAATCCTTCACTCTTCTTGTTGCTCTTAGCTTTTCCAAACTAGAAGGATCATACCAGATTGCTTCACTGCACTTGAATCACTACACGTAACAGCAAAGAATACAGTCTGCTGTGTGCCAAGTTTGATTAATTTGTGCAGGTGAATTTAATGGGCAGTGGCAGAAGTTATGACCGAAAGCTACCTGGGATGCTGAACTGGAGAAACTCTGCTGTACCTTATTGAACTCAGGAGAGATGAGTGTTTATATGTTTGTTTATGCTCCACTGATCAAAGCATGCTGCAGGTAATGGGAAAGATAACAAGCTAAGTTTTAGATTTTATTTAACTGATGCCTCTACTTCCCAGGGGAAGTTCCTCATTCATRTTAAAGAATGCATACCTTCAATTAGAATATAGTATAGTATGCAGACTTCTGTAGGTTGGTGGATGCAAGTGTATTGAGGACTTTGCATTCCTTAGCTTGAGATTACATTATTTTGTGATTATGTCATAAAGGAAGTAGAGGAAACTTTATCAGGTTTCTAGTATACTGTTAGTCACGATGACTGTTAGGAGTCTGCTGTTCCAACTTCTCACTAACACACTGAAGTCATGAGCATGAGTGAGTTTAGACACATAGGCCTTATTTTACTCCTCTGTATCTCCATTTGGCAGGGTGGGGCCTGGGACAGGAAAGAGTTTTACATGCCACAGGGATGAGCAAAAAGAGACTGTAGGCCAGTCAACAGTCAGAGATGATGTCTTCAAAGACTGCCAAAGGGCAATCTCAGGATTTTAATTGATCAGCTGAAGAACCACGAAGAAGTACTATTTTAGGCAATCTTGAAGAATGGCAGTGGGAAGCAGTCTGCCCCTCATTCATATGCAGAAAAATGAAAATAGAGGCAGGAGGGATTAAAGTATCTGTATTTGTGCCTTATTTATTAAACCTCTTTTAAAAATTAGAGTGGGAAAATACTGTAATTAGTACATCATAGAAATGCTAATGATATTTCTAAGCTGGTAGAAATTTTTTGCTTTTAAGTAATATAAACAAGGAGCTCTGTTGCACATGAAAACACACAGGCAGACTTTTTGCCTGTTGACAGATGGACAGATGGAGGTAGCCCAGTCAGGTCAACAATACTGTTTTTTTTTTTTTTTTTTTTAAAAAAAAAAAGGCTGGGCCTTTAGGGCTCTGGCGATAATATATAACTGAAGAATCTGTGTTTTAATGAAGATACAGAAAGAGCTTAGGTTACTAGAGGAAAAAGGTTAGGAAATGACTGTGACTTCTCTGCTTTTTATAATATGTTATGTTAAATGGTCTGTTAAGAACTAATGCTAAATATGTATTACAGCTATGAGCTTTAATTATCTACTACTATAATTTTGAATAAATTAATGGTAATTGGTGATAATAATTATAAAAACTTCACAAGACTAATGTATACTGGTTACACCATTTTAAACATTGATTTATAGAATTTTTCACTGTTCATTCTGAAATGAAAGGTCACAAAAATGCCTTCCTCTTCTCCCATTTGGAATATTTCTGTGCTAGACTTTGTGAAGGGATTGAGAAGGTTTCCAAAGCTTTTCTTACCATTGTTGTTTGTTTTCAGAGGTGCTCACAGAGGGCTCCTTTGAGTTGATCTGGCTTCCGTGCAGTTTCTCTTTAGATCAAGCCCTTTACTGGGGAGAGAGAGCTCTGCTCATCTGGGAATGATACCGTAAGTGGTGACACTGAGATCAGGAAACTTTAAACTTTGAAAAAACGACTCCCTTCAAAATGCTTGTAGATACGATTAGAGTGTCCAGCTTCAGATATTGTGAGCTTAAAATCTGAACCAATGATGAAAACATCACTATGCATGTTCTGCTAGTGGAAATGTGCCCTGATGCCTGTATTTTGCACCTGCTTGCTGGAGTGCACCTGATCCTTAGTTTTAGGCACTTGGCTGCAACAAACTGATCAATTTTTTTTTTTTTTTTTGGTCCTCTTGGGTTGTTTTCTTCCTGAACCGTCTCTGTATTCACATAAGCACAGGCACATCGGAGAAGGTGGGAATGTGTAGTAAGGGTGGATGCAAGCACAGCAGCCTCAACCTATATTGCTTAATCTGTTCTGGATTTTGGGGCCTTGTGTTATGTTTTAATTTAAATTTATTAAGACCTGATTCCAAGTGGTGCTGAGTAGGCTGTACAGACTGTGACAGCAAAAGAAATGGAAGGAGCTCTACATCTTTGCAGGACTGGGCCATATCCAGATGAACCTAACAGGGTATCTGCAAATGCCTGAATTGAGCCTCATGAATTTGATTAAGTTTTGTTAATGCACTTCTACCACAGCATATTTCTCTGCTAATCTCATAGTTACTGGTATATGTAGCTCACTTGATCAGGTCTAAATACTTTGCAATTGGATTCAGTGTTGTCAGTCCCAACTGCTACCTCCCCTCTTTCTCTCTACTCCCTCCCTCCCAAAAAAAAGGACAAAACAATAATCATTTTTTTTCTTTGAGGGCTGTTGGGAGAGGGAGGTTTGCCCTTACTCCCATTAGTCATGAGTTAAGCCTTAACATTTTGTTTTTTTAAAAAAGATAATATAAGATCTTGCTTTTAGGCTTTTGAGCCCCAATTTCTGTGAGGTTTTTTTTTGTGGGGATGGGCTTTTCCACACCCATAAGGCCAGACATACATTTTTCTTAATTGTAAGCCAAAATTCCCATATTACCACGATTCTAAGAATTGAGATTATATGAAAACCAAAAAATATTGTGATGCCCACAATAAACTATGCCAGTTGGGCATGCAGGAATTATGCTGTGAGTAACATTAAAATTTCCATGTGTCTGCATTAGTACCTTGCTATTCAGCACCCACACAAATTTTTTGGCTTTGGGTGTGTGAAGCTATTTTTCCACAGGGAGAGAGAAAGGGTCCTCTCTGGTACTTTCCCACATTTACATTTCTTATACCATTTTATTTTTATTTACTACACTTTCCTCCCAATAGCAAACACGTCTCATTGTGCTTGTTAGCATCTTCGATCTAGGTATACCAATAACATTTCCAAGAAAGAACAGTTCATTCCCTGACAAGCTAGGTTAGAGGAGGGTTGTACCAAAGCCTATTTTCCCCGCACACTTCCCTTAACTCCTTTTGGATGGATTTTTTTTTTCCTTTATCTGCAGTTTTCAGTGAAAAGCCGCACCATTGCTGCAGTATTCCCAACTATTTTTGATTTTGATGTCTCATTTTTTAACATCTATCATAAATCTGGTTACTGGAGTCACTAAATGTTTTTAAAATGTGGGGAGCTAATGCTGGAAATGTATTCTATAATCACAAAATGAGGACTAACAAGATTTTTTTTTTTTTTAGTTGCTATCTCATGATATGTTGATACCAAACTATTTTTCACTGTTAACTCTATTTGATGGTACTAACAGCATTGAAGCCAGATACATGGTACTGGTTTCTGCTATAGGTATGCTGGTGAGGACTGATGAAGCTGGGCTAATAGAAGTTGTTAGGATGGTGTAGTATATGAGTGCAGTTTTGTTGGTAATGTTAGGATTTGTTTCAGTTGCATAGGATATGCTCTACCTATGTTGATACAAAGCCACAGTTTTGCCAGTATACTTACAGCTGGGAACATTTTTTCATATAGCTTATCCATAGTTCTGTACTGCTAAACTGTTCTACATATGTTCTGTTTTGTAGCGGTTCTGACTGATATCAGTAATGGCAGCAAGAAATCTTACCATTTGCAAGGTGGAATTTGAACAGGTTGTGAAAGAGGTTATAATATGTGTTTGCCAAAAACATCAGACAGAATAACTTAGGAGGCCCTTTCTGCAGGGATAGACAGTGTGTTCCCATTCAGTTTACTGAATGCTGTTCCTCCTTATCTGTTGTAGCTTAACTGTGCTCAGGACTGGTATAGGTAATGTGACAAGGCCTGTACTCTGCAGTGGTTCCACCTGGGCAAGGCCAAGCTTTCAAGTGTTTTCCAAGCCCTTTGATGTTTTAATGGTATTTGCATCTGTCAAGATGGTTTGGTGCAAACATTAGCATTTTTTATTCCAAGACTCAAAAACAGCAGCATGGGGATTCTGGCTCATGCTTCTCTAACACAGTTTTTTTAAAAAAAAAAAAAAGACTGAATTTTCTGTAGCTACCTAAAGAATCTCCACCATCTAGACCCTGGATCACTGTTTAAAGAAAAACTGGGAACCCTAGTTCACAGCAAACCTTCTGTCTAGGAATGTGTATAGCATGTTCCACAGCTTTCAGCAGCCAATAGCAAACATATATTTTGCATATATGTAAGCATACATAGCAAACATTTTGGAAGTCTTTGTCTCCTTTTGGGCTCCAGATGTGTTTCTGTTAGTGCTCTCTTTATCCCCAAAGTTTGTAGAGACAGCTACATAGAGCAGCTTGTGGTGACTCCATCCATTGCCTTCACTGGGGGAATTCTTTCTCTGTCTGTCCAGTACTGCTAATATTCTTCTAAGTAGACTTAGCTACTCTAAGGATCTCTACTAAGCCTCAGCAGTGAGAACTACATACCATTCTTGTCTGTTCTCATAACTAGAAGACTGCAGAATACCAAGGCTTATCCAGTGCTTCCATGAATATAAAACCAAAGCTGTCCTTAAAGTGAGCCATTTTTTCTGATATGCATATGGCTCCATTTGTCTTAAGACTGAATCATTTTTGTTGCGTCTCTGGGAAGTGCAGTGTGCAATCCAAGCAAGGGTCTTTATTCACTGCTTGGCAAACATTCAGTAGCAGCTGTAGTTTTGTACTCTAAAAATACTTCATTAAAAAAAATAGTATTAAATATTATAATCCATTTAAATGGAAATAAGTATAGGAAAAAGATCCTTGTTATTTTTTGTCAATTAGTGAATCATTAGATAATTAATAGCTTCGGTGTATCTTGACTGTGCCTTCCATTAGTGGAAATTAGTGAGATGTTACTGGGAACCTTACTAGTCAGGCAGACTGCCTGCACCTGTGTGGCAGGGAGGTCTTGTTCATTTCTTATGAGCTGCAGTAGCAGCTCAGGTGTTTTTTCCAGGAGATCAGATAGTATCAACATGACAGGTTATTTCTGTTTCCTGGTCGAAAATACTTGAGGAGGGTACTAGTTCCCAGAATACTAATAGCATGTAGACACAGTCTTGCAGTCTACATTATTTTGGCACACTTTTTTTTTTTTTTTAAGATTACTTTTCCTATTCTATATGTTTTCTCCGTTGACAAGTTCCATTTGCTCTCCCTATCTCCAAGAGCATTTCTAAGTAACATTATTTCCCTTCTTCATTCTTATCTCTAGTGCTTGTTGTAATCTCTTCCTGAGCTCAAGTGTTGACCCCACTATTTCACCTCTCTTAATGGGCTGTATAGTGATAGAATAGTCCAGTGGTACATGACGATCACCAGCTTTGACCCAGTGGCCATTTTCTGCAGCAGAAGACTTGCARTAGGCTTCTCTTCCATGGTGTGAACATCAAGGTGGGAAAACATCTTGAAACATGCCACGGAGAAGCTATATGGCTGCATAGCTGGAGAACAACAACAAAACAATGAGACTTGTGGTAGGGCACATCTTTGTGTTAGAACAGTCCTCAATCCTTTTCAAAGTGTTTTACCAAACTGAATCAAAACATGGCTTCTATGTAGGGATGTTAACTCTGGTAGCAACTTTCCTACACAATTAGCTCTGGATTTTGTGTGGAGAAAGGCAGATGCTAAGCTTGCCTGAGCCAACCTGACTCCTCTTAAAACAGATCTGAACTATGTGATGGAGACACAATTAAGCTGGGAAGAAACAGAAGGGACTCAGCATGCTCTAATTTCCTATTTCTTGTCAGGCAAATGTTACACCCTGCACTGAGATTTGTTTTCCTTGCAGCTGTTGGTTGGTACCTAAGCTGCAGCACTTCAAGCTGGCTTAGGCATTTATGTACCAAGCTGTGGTCACATCAGCTTGGGTATGTCCAAGCTGTAGATTCTCAGCCTTTGTTTTATTAAAAAGATTGCATGGTTAAGAACATCATAACTGCCTGCAAGCAGTGTGGATTTCTCCTATGTATTACAGCTAAAAGGTTTTGCTATTCTGTCTTTAAAAAAACTACGAGAGCAAAAGAGGAGCAGCAGGTGTACCAAGCCACAGGCTCCAGGGAGCCATGCATGTCTTTGTGGCCACCCCAGCAGCTCCTTCCTCCCTCTAGGAGGTTTCTGGTGTCTCTCCGTGAGGCTGTGAATGGAATGTGCCTCTGCTGGGGCACACCATTGGCCTCACTTGTGCCCCAAGCCCGTCTGGCCACCAACGCCATGCGAAGTCAGGACAAGCTGTGTCTAACTTGGAGCTGCTCTGGTTTGCACAGTCACCTGCATTGCTGCCCCCGCCCCTGAGAGAGGGCCAATTGGCTGGCCAAGCCAAGCAACTCAACCTGCAGCATGCCTTTGTTCAGCTCCAGCTCGCAGGCTTGTAATTGCAGGGCAGGGCTTTCTCAGCCAGAAGTGAGTTTAAAACAGCTTGGGTGTGTTAATGTGTGCTCCCGTCCAGCTTAGCACTGCCAGAGCCTGTGGCAGGAGGAACAGGAGCACCACGTGTTCCCTGGCACAGACTAAGGCCTGCATGCAGRTGAGAAAGCCAGGATTGTGCAGGAAGGCGAAGAAGGCAAAGAAAGTTAGGTTTCTCACACTCTTTGGAGAATGAGGATTTGGGGGCTTGTTTAACTCTAGAATTAAATATTGCATTAATCCTAAGTAACTCTGTGTGGACGTATTAATTCTAGAATAAGAGCACTTTGTTTCCTGACTAATTGGAGGGCTTGTCTGTGCTTGAGCATGCTTGTTTTTTCCTCAGGCTTTCTGTTTGGGGGAGTGTCTATGAAGGACACAATTAGGTACTTCCTATTTAAAACCAGAAATTTTTGTCATCTCCATCCAGATTAACTGATCCACATTGGAAGGAAGTATGATATTCACATTGTTTTCTGTAATCTCAAAAGAGTAGCGTATGGATGTGTGCACCATCACAGGAATTGCTTTGTCCACTATTGCTTTCACTGTTACTCTCTTTTGCTTAGCTGGCTACCTTCTTCACCCATCCCCTCTCCAATTTTCTGCTCACTATTGCAGTGCAACCAAATACTACCTGTGTTTTTTCATGATGGCATGCAGCCAGCTGCACCCCATTGCCATTCCAGCTTGTGCCCAGTCATGTTACACAGCAGCTGCTTCCTCCTATTTTGTGGTGGTGAGCTAAGGTCCCACACTTCAGGCCCTCTTGGGGGAAAAGCGTGGCTAGTCTTATCTAAATAGGAACCATCAGTCCACCTCACTTCAGAAGTCATGTCAGAGCATAAGTTGGAGAGATGGCATGCTGAATATCTGATCCAGAGAGATGTGAAAGAATGGCAGCCCCAGGAGTGATAACAGTGAGACTTCCAGGAAAGTTTGCATAGCCTGCTCCTACATGCTTTTCTGTCATACTCAGCCCTACTGCAAATGCTAACTAAAAGATTTCTCCAGCAAGATCAGCTCCTGGGCCTTCGGTACCAAGCAGACTCTCAGGTAGAGGAACAAACTGGCTTGTGGTTGGAACGTAAGGTGGCAGTGCTCCAAAAGGGATCTCTCCCAGTAACTACTAGGCTCCTGTATACTGCTTCTCTGTATATGTCTGCTGCAGGTGCAAGGTTGTGCTTTTTTAATTTTCTTTCAATCTCTATGAAATCCTCATTGCAGGGAGATTTACATCTTTAACCTCTGTGCACAAGCCCTCACAGAGGAGCTCAACTGTGTTCCAGAACAGATGCACAGGGCCCTCTCCACTGTTGCTATAGAAAGTTTTCCTGTCCTCTCCTGCTCAACTTCCCAAAGCTTGTTTCTTGTTCTTCCTGAGGTGTGCATGACACCTGGCAGCAATAATACGAGACAAATCTCACTTAGCAATTTCCAGTGTTAATAAACTGCATACTCCCCTCTACTCTTCTGTGTCCCAGTATCATTGTGGAACTGCTTCAGCTGCAGCTTTAAACTAATCCTTTCACCCATCCAAATACCTTGGCGTCAGAGCCTGGGAAGTAGAAGCTGGATCTTTCAGCTTAATAAGAGGAAATTCAGTGTTTACATCTGTGTAATGGCTCAATAAGCAAGAGCTCTTCCTCTCACAGTACAAGGCTCGAGTCTGAGGATTTTGCTGTTCAAAGCTTTTTACAGCATCTTGTCTATTAGTAATAAACCTTCCTTAGTACTCAGATTTTGTCCAAGACTACCAAGTTCCCTAATCAGTCTCTACTCTTGAGTAGCCAATTTTTGAAACTGTCATAAGCAGTATTTTTCTTTCCCTACAGCAGAGGAGACTCAAGCTAGACAGCAGGAACAGAGTAGCATGAGAATAATCTGATATGATCATGGAGCTTATAGTATAGGAAGGGTAAACATATCTATTTGGGATGACACTGGTATGAGTTGATCCTACCTTGGACAACTCTTCCAAGTTTATGACCCTGCTACTTTCTGTGTACTGCCAAACTATGGTTCTGTTTTGGAGTCTTTTTTTCTGACAGTACTGTGCATGTGCAACAGTGCATGTGCCCATGTGCAACAGTTTCAAAAGATGATTTATCAGCACCAAAGTAGCTGACTACTGACTGATAACAGTAAAATATGTCAGAAGCCCTGTGTATAGTTTCCAATTAAACATCTCTCTCAAGCACATAATGTTCATTGAAATTATAACTATTTACAAYTAATCTCAATTAGAGAGGAGAAAAAAAATCCAGAATGCTAAATAATCCCATTTTGAGATTATTAAAATGAAAGATTATATGAGGAAAAATATCCAGGAATAAAGTTAACCGATGAACTCCATTTTTATCTTGAAACTCTGGGGGAAAAAAAATGCTAACCTTAATTTTTAGGGAAGTTAAGATTGTTAAAGAAAGTAAAAGTGTATGGATTCAGTTGTCTGTTTTCAGTGGAGAGAAGAATTTTTTTTTGCACAAATAGTATGAACTTTCCAGGCCTTGTAGCTTTTGTGCTTCTAGGCAACTAGTAGGTTTTTTACCTGAAGAAATGTGGAATGGTTTCTTTGACCAAATGATGCAGACTACACACCAGCATCTGGAAGCTTTGACAACTGTAAGATAGGATGAAGGAGGAAAACACAGACTCTGCTCAGGGAGGAATCTGACTGTGGCTGCATATTGTAGCAAGTCCTTCAGGGCTAAATTACACACTTTGGCATGACTGCAAGGGTGCCCAGTGTATGTAAAGCAGCAATTTATAAGCTATTTCTGGTAAGGAGAGGATAGAGAATAGAGAAGAAGGACTGGAACACTAGAGAAATGTTCCAAAAGCAGAGGAAAGATGGGGAGGAGAGCCACTAAGGTTGGTTTCTTTCTCCTGTCTCTTAAGGTGGGGATCGTGGATCACAGGATATGTAGAATCCAGGAAGAAAAGAAATACTGAATCAGATTCTACCATCCTTTCTGACAAATTCCCCAGTATACATTCCCTAGTACTTTGTTATGTCTGATCTTCAAATGCATTAATGGATGGAAAATTTTGGTATATCTTTTAGATTGTCCAATAATCCTGAGGGTTCTCCCCTCCCTCTGGAAGGCAGTCTAAATCATGATCTTATTTCTCTTTATTCTGTTGTTATGTCCACACACACCAAAGTTATTCCTCTTAACTCATGTGATTTACAGTCTTCAAGTATCTTGTGTCTTATGTCATGTTCTAGTTATCTGTTAATAAAATCCCTATATTCCTAGTCCTCATTAATCAGTTCCTGTGATCAGTTGTGKTAAGTCCCTCTGTTACACCTGAGTGCATAGAAATCTAGTAAAGATCTCAGCTTTAAAGTATGGGCTTCTCCCTGTTGATATTGAGACCTCTTTATATAGAGAGATCTCCAAGTAATCTCAGCTAGCTATTGGAAGAGTCAGTGAGTATCATTCATGCATCAAAAATTGATGGAGATTGATCATTTTCTTGTTCTCTGAATGCCTTCTGGTTTTGCTTTTCGGGTTTGAGATGGTTAGGAATAACTGACACTTTCCAGAAGTTGTGCTGCAACTGGGTATAGAGATGCTGTCATCCCTCTACTCTTTGACAAAAGTCACCTTCTGAATTTGCATATAAAACTAAAAAGGCTCTAGTAGATTTATTTTGGTGTTATCGTCATACTGAAAACTTGAGTGTTTGCCTATCCTCACACATAGTGTTTGTTTTCCAACTGTTATCACCCTAAGTATGTATTTTGCTTTTTTATCAGCTACGGTAGTATGTGTGTGTTAAAGTTTCTTAAGGCAATTAGATCTGCCAAATCATTCTGCAGTAGTAACAAAAATATGCACTTTTCATTGACAGGATGTGTCACTGATGGAGTCTGAAGAAGCCAATGAGGGAGGTACTACTCCCCTAGAAGCCAGCAGCACCACTGAGGAGCCCTGGGATTCCACGGTAGCCAGAAAAGAACATCATGGTCCTCACACAGCAGTCCAGATGAACACCAGTCCATCCAACTCTGCAAAGGGAGCAGAGTACAACACTCCTCAGGTCTGCCTTTCTACTCCAGGGGAAGCAACAAAGATGCTGGGCAGACCCTCTAATTCTGTGCAAAAAGTGTCAGCAGGACTGCAACTGGAGCAAAGTGATGTGGGGCCTCAAAGAGGACTCTCAGAATGTGAAGGAGAAATACTTTTGCAGGAGGATGGACTGGATTACTCTCTGAAACTTGACCAAGTTGAGCTTGGTGACCTGGAAAGCAACCAGGACTCTTTTCCCAGCACAGTCCAGGACAGCAACATCATTTTGCAGGCTGTGGAACTTGGCACTGAATGTCTTCAGTGCTGTACAGAACACATGGCTTTTCACAGCTCAGATGCTCAGGCCCAGTTTCCAAAATCTCCTTTAGATGATGCTATTTCCACTCAGAGAGAACCAGCTAAGTGTTTTGTGGTGTGTAAAACAATTTCAGAGGGCCACTATATGGCTGAGCCTTTTCTGGATAAGATCTTGACAGAGTCTTTGCAGGAGATTGAAACTACTGGTGAGCAACAAAGCAGCACAAAAGTGATACTAGCAACTGATGAGCAGCCTACATCAAAGGTAGTAGAAGAAGACATGGCTAAGCCTAACACTTCTGAAGATGCTAAGGAAAGCACAAGAGCACTCCAGGGTCAGGCAGGGAATACAGAGTCTTCCTCTTCCCATGATGTGTCTTCCTCCTTAACAGATGGCAGCCAGATAAGTTCACTACATGCAGAAGGAAACATCTCAGTTAGTGAGAGAAGGAACAGCAGTGTGGTCAAGGACCAGGGAATAGTGATGGTTCCTAAGCAAAACTCACCTATTTCTGAAAACCCTCATCTTGAAGAAGAAGACCACAGAAAAATAGGGGGCAGACCTGCCTTTCCAATAGAGAGTGCTATCCAAACAAAGGATGCTGCTAAAAAAATGGAAGAAGTGAATGATTCACAGCATGAGCAACCAGAACAACAGGAACCGGAACAGGAGGAGGCAGAGGAAGAGGAGGAGAAGAAAGAGCTCAAAGAGCAGAATCTGCAGGAAAAACAGAAACTAGAGCCGGAGCCCAAAGATCAGAAAAACAAGGAATGGAAAGAGTTGGAACAAGAACCGCAGAAGGAAGCACTTGAACTGGGGGCTCTGTCATCAGCCTTCAGTTCAAAGATATCTTCTATTCCAAGGTACAAATGGGACTCCTGTGATTTGGAGAATGTTTCTTTAGCTGAGCAAAAAAAACCAGCATTTCTTCCTGGGGAATCTGTCTCTGTGAGTCAGCTGCCTGGTGAAGATGTGCTGCTGAAAGCCTATGTCACAGCAGCAGATTCTGGATGTCGACCAGCTGTTATCAGTCCTCTGTCAACAAATAGACTGAACTCAGTGGGTGAAACTCCCATGGTGCCCCCACACACATGCCATACCTCTGACCAGGCAGAAGACTTGGAAGACTCTGGCCACTTTTCCATCAGTGGTCAGGATAGTGCAGAAGCTGACTGGGATTACAAAACAAGACTGAGCAAGGAGGATGAGCGCAGTGACGGACACAGAAAGACAGTCCAGAAGCTTGATAAAAGAGATGCTTCACTCTGCAAAGGAATGGCGGTATCCTTTAATGCAGGGAACTCAGGGGCTTCTCTTCCGGCATACTCTTCCTGTGGTACCATGCACTTGGAGTCACCTGGTCCCATAGATGCTCATCCCATTACAGCAAATTCAGGAAAAGCTGTGCTTCGTGACTTCATTATACCCTCAGAGTTCACCTCAGTAGCTTCAGCATCTGGCCCACATCAAGAGGATGGTGATGGAACATCCTCAGTGAGCCGTGAGGACTGTCTGGGTGCTGACTTGGACAAACTGCTAGATTCTACAGAGAAGCTAGCCAACCAAGCTGTTTCTTTGTGCGTGCAGGACCCAGCATCAGGGGAAACTGGTATTTTAACTACTCATCCGGGGGAGGCTTACATTTCCGATGAACTGCTTACCTCTGAAGAAGGCTTTCATGAAGCGCTTACTGGTCTATCTTCTTTCTCTGTAGAATACATGAGCTCTCCTCCTCAGGAGGAGAGCCATCCTGGAGATATCGGGAGAGTGACTTTTGTTGCAGGGCCTCTAGAATCACCACAAACACCGGACAGGATTTCCACTCCCCTGAGCTACCCAGAAACACCTCAGCAGTACCTGAAACCCCTAGAAAAGTTTGCCATTATCCAAGGAAGTGAAACRAAAGAAAATGTTGCTCGTGAGGCACAACAGATGCCTTTACTTGATCAGTGTGACTGGAATTTAAACCAAGAAGAATCTGGATCCACAATCTCCAGTGTCCTGAGCACCCTAACTTGGCCCTGTGAAGAAGCTATAGTACTTGTTGTGAACCAGCAAGGAGCAGCTCTCTCTCCTACACCTGAATCAAGCCTACCTCTGGTATCTGAGCCTGATGTCAAACAGCTTCCACATCCTCTATCTGATGTCAAAAGGCCCAGCCAGATTTTGGCCTCTGCACTTAATGCAAACCACCTTCCCCAGACTCCAAACCTTGACAGTGACCAGCCACTAGGTCTTGTACCCTACTCCAGTCCACATCTAAACTATGATATAGACAATAATGACTTACGAGCCATTCCTCCTTCTATGAGCCGCCCCCTCCAGACTGTCACCGCTGTATCTGATTCTAACTCTGTGGCCTCTGCTCTCAATGCAGAAGTAGCAGAGAAAGATGTTCTTGTTCCAGCAACTAAAGAGTGGGATCTCTGTGACTCAGATACCCAGAATACAGAGATTTCTGATGATTCAGGGGTCAGTCTCTTGGCCAAAAACTTTTCTGCCATTGGAAATGAGCCATTGGCCAGCTGCTCTGATACCAGTCCTGAAACAACAGATCAGTACATGGATATAAAATGTGGAAAATCCTCACCTGACTACACCTCTTGGTCCTTGCTGGAAGGCTTGAGAATGTCCAGGGATGCCAAAAATAGAGACTCTGTACAGCCACTTCGGATGCTAGCATTCACCAATCCAATTCACTTTCTCCAGCTCAGCCCTCCATCACCACCAACTACTAGAACACCCTGCAAAGAAGAGGTTGCAGGAGAAGTGCAGTGGGAGCAACAGGCAGACACCTTTAGCATGGACACAAAGAGCATCTCAGCTCTGGCAATGATTACAGTGAAAACAGAAGCTGAGAGGAGGGTCAAGCAAAGGCTGGAAAGACAAAAAGAACACCATTCAGTAGCTCAGCCAAAGGAGGGAGTGACCAGACATTCACCCTTGGAAAAATCATCAAGCTGGCCAGATAAAAAAATGATCAGGATGGTTGCACAGGAGCCAGGAGCCAGTCAAGAAAACCCGATTAAACACAGAGTAAAAAGCAAGGACTGGCACCGGCAGGGCCTGAAAAGGATATCAATACCATCAGATACCTTGCAGGGTGAGATGTCTTTTCCTTTCCTTCAAAACTTACTGCAGATACAGAAACCTATCATAAAATAGCCAATATGATATAGAGTCACGAGCATTTAGGGGTCAGCATTGCTCTTGTGCATTTCTGGTAATACTACTGCCTCCAACCTGTATCTCTCTTGATGTCCTGCTCCAAGCTCCACACACATAGCTCTCTGATCCCTCATCCCTTAGTATCACATCCAGTTGCTTCTCCTAAATCTCTTCCTTGTTTAATGATCTGTTGCACTTGATAACACAAGTTATTTTGGCATACCTGCTGAAATTAATTTCTTCATAGAGCTCAGTTCATAACAGTTTCTGCTAGTCATCTCAGCCACCATCTCATGGCTATTCCATTTTGCTATGCGTCAGTAATGGCCCATTTCCAAGCAATAAGGAACACACATGCACACACCCTCAGTAGCCTCTATCTGTTGTAGCATGTTTTAGTTTCTTGTTTATTGCCACCTCCCTTTATTTTGCAACTGATGCCTTTGGTTCCAATTTGACCTTCTGAAAGAGAAGATCCTCCTGAGAACATACAATTTGAGATTCAAGATAAGAGTGCAAATCTGTCAATCCAATATCCCAGCTTGTGTAAAAGCTAATTCACTGATGTAATGAATAGGAAACTTATGTCCTCTGTAATGAAGCTCATTCAAATTGTACTTTCTGTGAGGGTGCATGTCTGTTCTTCATTATATCTTACATGAATGATACTTCTAACATGCTTCTCAGCTCTTACTTAGTTCATTTTTTAAGCTCAACAAAATGCTGGAGTTTTGGAATACAGAAGAGGAGGATAGTGTCAGGGAGCGTAAAGGGTTTGGCTTTAGCATGTCAATCAAGATTTATTCACATATTTAGCCTGTAAAATTTTGGTTCCAGATTTTAAAACATTAAAAGCAACAATATTCTCTTGCTCCTGATCCATATTTGGAGCTCATGTATTTGTGTGTGTGTTGTTGACCCAGAAATAAAGGTCAGGAGGGCAGCTATACTCCTGCCCAAACCACCAATTAGGTAGGGTTAAGTAAGTAGTATCTGTGTATAATTTGGCTTGTAGCTTGACTCTACAATCAGACTTCTATGTTTACTTTCTGATTATCTTATATGCAGAAATCTCTCCTGCCCCTTCAGAGGAAGAAGCACTGAAGGCACACAAGGAGCCATCAGTCAGTTCAGAAACAGTTACAATGCGGTGAGTCTCGCGGTCCTCTTTGCTTTTACCCCAGCTTTATGTAGCACAGACACCTGAAAGTGTCCATTGTCCTGAACCAAAGATGATGATAAACATTAGAAAGCTATAATGAAATAAGTTATGGTTGCATCCATATCTTCTGGGAGGCGATCCCACTCCAACAGAAGTATTTGTGTCCCTTTAGTACAGAGTCTCCCTCAAAGCAGAGTTTGTCCTTTGTAATAGAAGTAAAGTATGTGGAGCTTGAGCTTGTTGGAGAGAGAAGTCCCTGTAGTGTGAGGTATGTTACTAAGACTTGGATAAACTAACTCTTCATTCACTCTGTTTCCAAATCCTTGTTCTCTGACAGAGAGAAGAAACCTGCAGATGCAAAGGAGAATTTCAAACGCCGGCACTCCAAACTGATCAACTCCTGTGAGTACCTTCTGCCCCAGGTGCTGTGGCAGACCCCTATCCTCCATCGTCTCCCACCCTTGCAGTAAGCACAAAGCAGAGGGGATCCAGAGGCTGTTGCCATACAGCAGCAGGCAGGGAGTATTAGAGAAGGTATTTAAAGGGGGCAAGGAAACAGAAGTCCTGCAATACACTTGGTGCTTGTGAGCTCTGMTGGTCTAATGCATTCGTTAGTGACATTCACAGTGACATTTACAGAGCTTTCTGCAGAGAGGAAGAAAGCTATAGAAAGAATAAATGTATATACCTCTCTTTACAGCAAGGTTGCTGTATCAGGAGTACAGTGATGTGGTTCTGAACAAGGCCATTCAGAACCAGAAGAGAGTGGATTCTTTCTCAGAGGATATAGAGTCAAGTTTCCCAAGCTCCCCAAGGCTACGGAGAAAAGTGCTCTCTCCTCAGGACTCATATTTGCAACGTCTGTCAGTCTCATCTAATGCATCCCTCTGGCAGGACATCCCCATGATACGAGGCAGCAGAATGCTACTCAACATGTCTCGTGATGAGCAGAAGCTGCAAGAGGTAATGGGTAATGTGATAAGGACCTACCTTTATGAGTGGTTTGTACTCAAGAAAAAGGACTCTGAAGTATAGTTGAGGTGGAGAGCAAAAATGTGTGATGTAGGAATATAGATAGTTGAATGCATAGGTTGCTATAGCTAGCCATATAAGAGATATGGGGACTTGATACCAACAGTTACGAAGTAGTTCAGTGCTTAAGTTCACCACTGTATAAGAAGGAGTACCAGAGTAAGGACTGTAGGACATATCAGTAACTTCATGAAAAAAACATGGGGTTCTCAGAACTCTTATGAGGTAACAACAAGGAATTTTAAGCATGGTCACTATAAGAGAAACTACTAAAGACGACTCCTAGTGTTATCCTGCTTATGAGAAATGCATATATGAAACCATAATGAATTATAGTTCCTGTGACAGAGTGTGAGTTTACAGAATTGGCCTGTGTGAGCTGCAATGCCAAGAGGGAACAGTAAGTCATGTGTTCAGCAAAAAGACACATAGAGAAACTATGGGAAGTGGAAAGAATGTGTGGGGAATTGAAAAGCAGGTGAAGACCCAGGGAAAGACACAAAAAATGACAACATGGAAAATGTGACAGACAAGAAAAAGGATGAGGGCTATGTGGATGTTGGAAAATTCATGGGAGCAGGTAAAACAGAGAGCCTAAGGAAAGTTGAGGGGGGAATAAAAAGCAAAATAATAGCAAGTAGTTATTTTTTCTTTTAAGTCATACTGCAAGTTTGTCTTTCAAAATAAAAAGTTTGTATGTAACATTTTGCTTACCCTTCATTTCTGAAGGCTTTTTCCTATAATTAAAACTCCTATTTATTCATGTTGTCCAGTTAGTAGGAGCTTGGCTTTGTGTTGCATATAATGTGCTGCTACAAGGTACTTGCATCATGTATCAGGAAGGTTTCTTCATTTGCCCCTCAATCTTGTCTCAGTCAGATTGCCTAGTCTGCTAATGCTGTGCTCTCTTCTTTCTTTTTCTTTCAAGGCCAAGTTTGAGTTGATAATGTCTGAGGCTTCATACCTCCGCAGTTTAAATGTGGCAGTGGATCACTTCCAGCGATCATCAGAGCTCCAAGCAGTGCTCTCTAATCAGGAGCGTCAGTGGCTTTTCTCCCGTCTTCAGGATGTACGTGATGTCAGTGCCAGGTGAGATGCATTTTTTTTTCTTTCCTTTTTTTTTTCCTTCTTTTTCTAGGACTAACRCTCCTCTCTGAATTTCTGAAGCACAGATGCAGCCTGGAAACTGCTAATCTGTCATTTCTATCTCACTCTTGTTCTCCATGCTCACTGAGCATTGAGATAGATGCACATATATAGCATGATGTGATGGGTTACCAATACTGCCCTGAAAGGAACTGTTTCACCTTTTTAGGTGACAGGAAAATGTAAATCTTTGTGTTAAATTCCAGAAAATATGATGCAATTGTGCAAGGAGATCTTTGCAGGAGATGAAAACATTCAAAATGCTACTGTTGCCTTTTGGCCCTAACTACAACCAAACCTAACTAGTCTTCAGTGTAAAACCAAATGCATCTCCTGCCAAATACAAGAAGTGTCTTGTAGCTATCTAGAAGCAGCTGCAGCAGAAACAGCTGCTGACCTCCTCTGCCTGAAAAAAAAAATGAAAAAAATTACAGCCATCACTTGACAAAACCTAATGTAAATCAATTGAGCATAAGTCATAAAATTTAGGTGTGACCTCACATGCAAAGAGTCCTGTAGGTTGTAGGTTCTGTTCTCCTTTTCTTCCATGATACTTTGCTACATTCCATCCTGAGGTTTACTACTACATTTTCCATTTCTGCTTGTGGGATTATTATGGTGGTATCAATCAACTTTCAATTGTTTGCTGACCATGCCTGGAAAAGCAGCAAATATGATTTCACAAGCACAATAATACATTTTGCCTCTGCTTCTTCCTTGCTGAGCATAAGTCTATATCTAATCCCAAATTGTCATTGTACAGGCATTGTGCTCTCTTTAAAAATAAAGAGGTATCTTGTGCTTATATGCAGGTTGTCAGGATTGTGGACTTTGCTAAATAACTGACCACCATGCTCTGTATTTCCCTCTCCTTTTATGGCAACACATATATGCTGCAGTTTCCTCTTTGACTTGGAGGAAAGATTTGAGGAGGACATGTTCACCTTCCATGTGTGCGATGTGGCTCTGAAACACGCCTCTGAGTTCCGGAGGGTGTATCTACCATATGTAACAAACCAGACGTACCAGGAGCAAACCTTCCAGCGGTTACTGTACGTTTTCTTGTTTGTTTGCCCCTTGTCCCCTCCCTGTCCTCCTTGCTGCACTTCTGATGTGCGTTTTTTCAGGTGAGGGGAAACATAGCAGGTCTGGGCTGTTTGCTGGCACTCATACTCTGCTCCCAAGAGAGCAGGCAGGAACCTCTTTCAATGTGATAGCATTTGGGACAGCAGGACAGAACTGTTGCAGGCTCCTTTTTATAGTATCAGAAGGGGAATTATTAATAAATAACTTGATCATTTGTGAGCTTCTCTGTCTCTCTCTGCTCTCTACTGAAGAGGCAAAGATGACTCTCCTGGACAGTGGTTTTCACTCTGTGATCTTAAGACTACTAAGACCATGAAAAAAAATAATTAAAAGTACACACGTTGCCACTAGACTTAAATTAGCTATCCGAAGCCTTTAAAATGGATCCTAGCGCCAGAGAACACATTTGGTCTTCCTTGCTTTAGATGATGGAGTAAGCATTTCTTGTCTTCCTCTTCCATGCCCAGTGGCACAACTAAACATTGCTCAGGCATGGGCCCATACTGGAACAAGGTTTTCCGAGTACTTCTGCACTGTTTCCCTCCATAACAATGCAATTCCAATGAAGCTGTATTGATTGCAGGAAATCTGTTCCAGGACACTTCACAACAGGCTGTTCAAGCACTGTCTGTGGGTGCTGCAGACTGGCAGAGACCTTGTCTTACAACTGATTCCCCTCAGGCAAGGCTCAGTTCAATATGGAAAGGACCTCCAGGATACTGTCCAGGGCAATGCGGGCCCGATAGCTGCTTGTGAGGCACTTCTGCTGGGCCTAAAACCTTCCTCCCCATATCTTCAAGGAGATTGGCTATTCTGGTAGAAGATGCTACTCACATACTATTAACCTTGTATCTACTATATATCTTCCATACTACTGCCCAACACACAAAACTGGATGGCAGTGGCTATGCCTAAGAGGGTTAGAGACAATGTAAGGGGGAAGGCAGCCCCTCCCAGAAGCAGCAACCTTCTGCTCATAAACAGAGCAGCGTCAGGTCTGCTGCTGCCCTTGTCAAGAAAGGGGAGGCAGCTGTTTCTAAACCCTAGATAAAGCTGCTGGAGCTGGACCACTCAGTGTAAGGAAACACCAACCACCACTGTTTCTGTGAAAGATGCCTTTTGGTAGAGGGAAGTGCAAAACAGATGTTACTTCTGGCCTTTATTCCAGAGGACTCTGCCCCAAAGAAGAAAGATACAATTATAGCTGTACTGTCTTTCTTCTGTATCCGTTAGAAACCCATACTTCCTTGTCCTCAAAAGAGTGTCTCAGTTTCTTGACTTCTCTTGCCTCACAGACAAAACCTGACCCTAGGACCCCCCTCCCCTACTTCTGTGTTAGGAAGAGTATTCATTTGTTCTGATGCCCAGGTATCTTCTCTCTTTACCACCCCCACAGAAATGGAAATGCAGGGTTCCAGCAAGTCCTAGAGAGACTGGAAAGTGATCCAGTATGCCAGCGCCTCTCACTTAAATCCTTCCTCATTCTCCCTTTCCAGCGCATCACTCGACTCAAACTCCTCCTACAGGTAACTGTACTGCTTCTCTGCTTTCCTACAACTTCTCTTAAGCTACCCTTCGGGTCTGGAAGCCATATAAATATGAGCCAGCTCAAAGCACTGTGAGAAGAGACTGCATATAGGCTTCAGCATTGCATTTGTGATACATCTGGCTAGATGCTATAAAGCCACTCCACTGTGGCTTTGCAAAAACAAACCTATTTAGCAGCATACAAATGTCTGCTGTGCATTAGAGGAGCACCATGAATTGGTTATGATAGCCCCTATGAACCAGTGCAATTTGTATGACTGCTAGGACTCTATTGCAACATTATTTCAGTTATATTCCAATAAATAATTTAGTCTTCTCAGAACACGTTGCTTTCAATTTTATTGAACTAATTTGGCATTCTGCTAGGAGAACAATATAACTATTCCTTTGGTTCCTTTCTGTAGGGCAGCATGCCTCTACTCTCTGCCCGCAATATTGAGTAACAGGAGCCTTCCTGATAAGCGACTAGCAGGTCCCCCAAAAGACAGTTCTGAGCTCTGTGAAATTCTTCTTTTTGATTATTCATGACTTTTTTGGAACAGTGGAAAAGGGGTATCAAGCAAAGAGAAGTTCTGCTCTTAAGTCTGTTTTATGCTTGGATTAGCAGTTGCTTCCCCATGCCATGTATCTTGTTGTACATGGCAGTTAAGTCTATGAGGATTTTCAGGGATGCCCCATTCAATACAGCTTGTCAGATACATTCTGCATCTGCTAGATTTTGGTTTTGTTATCCCCATATCTCATCACTTACTACTGCTTTAGCCTTCCTATAGGCTGGCATCTTGGTGTCTCTTGTCTTCCCCTCCTAGACACATGCATCTAGCTTTCCCTGTCTGCCTTATGAAAAACATATGCATTCTACTGCAGAATATTCTGAAGAGAACCCGGCCTGGATCTGAGGAGGAAGTGCAAGCAACACAAGCTTACGATGCACTTGAAAAGGTAAGGCTATTGATCCATTCTCATGTGCCTGTGTCATCGATCCTCACCCTTGTGAGCCTTTGTTGTTGATTCTCACCAGTAACAAATCAGTGTGTTCATGTGACTCTCCTGTATGTGCATTGGTAGCTGTCAGCAGAAAACACTAAAGGAGGTGTCAGCTGGGATGCAACTAAATGTTGTACCACTGATATCAAACTACTTTTTCCAGGACTTGCTAACTCTCTTCAGTCTCCTAATCACCGTTCCTCCTTCATGGTCCTAGAATCATAGAATCGGTAAGGTTGGAAGGGACCTCCGGAGATCATCTAGTCCAACCCCCCTGCTCAGCAGGGTCACTTAGAGCATGGGTCCTTACCCTTGTTTTTAATTAACTATCACTCTCTACCACCCCAAAAAACTCTTGCTTAAAAAAAAAAGTAGGGCAAGACACCATTCTGTCCATTGCATTCCTTCCCCTAGCCTATTTATTAAGGTGACAAGATTATGTAAGGCAACAAGCAGGATTGCAACCCTGGACTTCAGGAGAGCAGATTTTGGGTTCTTCAGAGACCTACTTGGAGGAATCTCATGGGTCAAGGCCCTAGAAGGAAGGGGGGTCCAGGAGAGCTGGCTAGTATTCAAACATCACTTCCTCCAAGCTCAAAAGCGGTGCATCCCAACGAGAAAGAAGCCCATCAAAGGGGGCAGGAGACCTGCATGGGTGAGCAAGGAGCTCCTGGCTAAATTCAGACAGAAGAAGAAAGTACATAGAATGTTATAGAGGGAACAGGCTGCTTGGGAGGATTACAGGAATGCTGTCAGAGTATGCAGAGATGCGACGAGGAAGGCTAAGGCCCAGTTGGAATTGAGTCTGGCAAGGGATGTCAAGGACAATAGGAAGGGCTTCTTCAAATACATCAAATACATCTTGCTTCAAAACAGCAAGAGGAGGACTGGGGAAAATGTGGGCCCACTACTGAATGGGTTGGGGGGCTCTGCTGACAAAGGCTACAGAGAAGGCAGAATTACTGAATGCCTCCTTTGCTTCAGTCTTCACTGCTAAGGGCAGCCCTCAAGAATCCCAGAGCCTCGAGGCAAGATTTTCCTTTGGTGGAGGAGAATAGGAGTAGAAATCTTCTGGGCAAACTTGACATCCACAAATCCATGGGCCTGGATGGAATGCACCCGCAAGTACTGAGGGAGCTGGCAGATGTTGTTGGCAGGCCACTCTCCATCATCTTTGAAAGGTGCTGGAGGACTAGAGAGGTGCCTGAGGACTGGAAGAAAGCCAGTGTCACTCCGGTCTTCAAAAAGGGCAAGAAGGAGGACCCAGGCAACTCTAGGCCAGTCAGCCTCACCTCCATCCCCAGAAAGGTGATGGAACAGCTCCTCCTGGATGTCATCTCCAGACATATGGAGGAAAAGAAATTGAACCACAGGAAGTTCCGCCTGAATGTGAGGGGGGAATTTCTTCATTGTGAGAGTAACAGATCCCTGCAACAGGTTGCCCAGAGAGGTTGCAGAGTGTCCTTCTCTAGAGATATTTAAAGCGTGCCTGGATGAAATCCTGTCTAACATGTTCTAGGTGACCCTGCTTGAGCAGAGAGGTTGGACTAGATGATCTCCAGAGGTCCCTTCCAACCTTACTGATTCTATGATTCAAATTTGTCAAGAGACAACTTGTTATCCAGAATTAGTACAGCAGCATAAAGCAAACTTGTTCCAGCTAGCTTGTTTTCCATCTAGATATCATTTGACCTTCTTGGTGTGTCACTCTCCTTCTTACAATCCCTCCCCTATTCTCTGCTGCAAAGCTGTCGATCAATTTAACATGATATATACCTCCTTAAAACTCCCACAGCTGCATGTGCCTGCTGTACAGCTCCCATAACATTGCAGTCTGAGACAGGTGGGTAAGATGTCACACATTGAATCCATAGGCTCCAGCTGTGTTCAAGCCAGCTGTATCTCCAGGACTTGTTTTGTTTTCCTTTCTTTCCCTCCTTTTGGGTATGCATATCATGTATATGTTATACTGTTATACAGCTGCCCTATATCACCTCAGTCAGCTACTTATGCAACTTAAAGACTTAAGTACCTTTGCTTCATTTCAGAGGTACTACAGAATCTGGATTGTGGAAAACTGGGGGCTAACATTTATCTGATCAGCCTTCTGTGTGTTGACGGTGCAGTTTGTAGTAAGAGCTGCTTCCAAATGACCAGCAGTTCAACCTCTGTCACCTGAAATGAGAAGTCTCTATCCTTCCCAAAGTTAAAACAATACTTTAGAGAGTTCATCTGAAGAACATAGTCCTTAAGACAGACAGACAATCTCTGTGGGTATGGAGAAGCCTAGTATGCTCTCTTGCAAAAAGTACTTCTTTGCAGATGAGGATACTCAAGAGATTGTGCCACTTGCACTGACTTTTCAGGGCCCGCTAGTAGCRGTACTGATTCCACCAAGCAGTTCTACTCCCACCTCATTGATCGTTCCCTCTCCTCTGCAGCTCATCAAGGATTGCAATGAAAATGTCCAGCGCATGAAGAGCACTGAAGAGCTGATCTACCTCAGCCAGAAGATTGAATTTGAGTGCAAGGTGAGCTTGTCTGTTCCCTGGACCTTGCTCTAGACTGTCATAGCTTAATGCTTTTTATCTCTTCCCTTACAAAGTCAAGTGTCCTCCTTTCTGTTCTCCTTCTCAAGCACATACAGAACTGAGAAGCCAGGGTATCATACACAAGTAAGCTCCTCATCAACACTTTCCTTGTCCAATCATTTGTGTTGGCTTTAAGCTGAAGACTCCTTCCATGACTTGCTACTGTCTAGCTGGAGAGATGAAAGCATTCTTCCTCTAGTGAAAGAGGCAAATGCAAATCCAAAACGAATGCTGGTTTCATGGTGTACTCTCAACATAAACATTCATTTCTGTCTTKCAGATATTCCCACTCATCTCACAGTCAAGGCGCCTTGTGAAGTGCGGTGAATTGACAGCACTGGACTTCAACACCTTGAGTCCAAAATGGAAAGTCACCACCCGCCCCATCTACCTACATCTCTTCAATGACTGCCTGCTCTTGTCCCGGCCAAAGGAGTGAGTGCTCCAACACAATTCTTGCTAATCCTTTAAAAATCTGGACTGTTTTGGTGAGAGTCCTTTCCCTCTGCCTGCCAACAAGTGGCAGTATTTGCCAAGTTACTCTCCTAATCCTACATTACATGAGTATTATGAAAGGATGTGGAACCTGCTAATCTCTCTTAATTACCACATATAATAATGTAATAATATACCTTCCGGTCCTCAGTGCAATGTTTATCCATCTCTATAATGTGAAACAATTTAATGATAAGAATTTATTCTAATTTTACTAAGTGGTAAATAATTTCTTCTTTAAAGACAGTATGAAGAGCAGTGAATATGCAAATTACTGGTATGTCACAAGACTGAATGCTTTTTTTTCCCCCCCAAGAAAAAACTGTAAGCTATCAAATAAAATTCTGACAAGACAGAGCTCAGTATTTCCATCCTTTTCATTAAGAAAAATCCCCACTTTTCTCTGGACTTCTAATAAGATTTCCAGCAAGAACAAAGCTTAAGGTGTCTAAAGCAGATGAAGATTCTTCAAAAGCTTCTTGCTTTCTTGACATCAGGAAACTCATAGAATCAGTAAGGTTGGACTAGATGATCTCCAGAGGTCCCTTCCAACTCCCCCCACTCAAACAGGATCACATACAGCATTTTAGGCAGGATTGCATCCAGGCAGGCTTTGAGTATCTCCAGAGAAGGAGACTCTGCAACCTCTCTGGGGAAACCTTCCAGTGCTCTGTCACAGTGAAGAAATTCCCCCTCACATTCAGGTGGAACTTCCTGTGGTTCAATTTCTGCCCATTGCCTCTTGTCCTGTCACATGGGACAACTGAAAAGTTTGTCTCCATCCCCTTGACACCCTCCCTTCAGGTACTTATACACATTGATAAGATCCCCCCCCCTCAGCCTTCTCTTCTCCAGGCTAAACAGGCCCAGCTCTCGCATCTGTTCCTCACAGGGCAGATACTCCACTCCTCTGATCATCTTCGTAGCCCTGCATTGGACTCTCTCCAGTAGCTCCATGTCTCTCTTGTACTGGGGAGCCCAGAACTGGACACAGTACTCAAGATGAGGCCTCACCAGGGCTGGGTAGAGCAACAGGATCACCTCCCTCGACCTGCTGGCAACACTCTTCCTAACGCACCCCACGAGACCATTGGCTTTCTTGGCCACAAGGGCACATTACTGGCTTATAGTCAACCTGTCATCCACCAGCACTCCCAGGACCTTCTCTGCAGAGCTGCTCTCCAGAAGGTCGGCCCCCAGCTTGTACTAATGCACAGGGTTATTTCTCCCTAGGTGCAGGACTCTGCACTTGCCCTTGTTGAACC
This sequence comes from Rhea americana, assembly GCF_003343005.1. Lineage (NCBI taxonomy): Eukaryota > Metazoa > Chordata > Aves > Rheiformes > Rheidae > Rhea > Rhea americana. The sequence continues at coordinate 623,299 of NW_028186466.1, read as the reverse complement.
TCAGGAGGTTCAACCTCTAGTTCCTCCTTTCTGTTCCCCATGCTCTGTGCATTGGTGTACAGGCATTTCAGAGAGGTAGTTGTGCATGCAGGTTTCCCAGGAAGGGTGTAAGGGGGTCCACTGTATAGATGGACTCATTTCTTAACCCTCATCACTTTAAAACTAACAGCTTGTTTTGTACTTTCTTTTTACCTGCAGAGGTGGACGTTTTGTTGTGTTTGACCATGCYGCTTTCTCAGATGTGCGTGGGGAGAAGTGTGAGATGAAACTGCATGGAACAAACAAAAACGTATTCCGTCTCTTTCTACTTCAGAATTACCAGGGCAAGAGAGTGGAGTTTCTATTCCGTACAGAAACACAGTAAGAGCTCAAGATTACCCTCAGTATACCCCAGTCCCACAGCTTCCTACAGCCCGAAGGTGTTGTCTCAACTACCTGAATGCTGAATATCAAATGCAGCTGCTGAGCAGAGAACTCAAGCTCATCCTCCAACTTGCTATAGTGAGCCCCTTGCTCTTCTCTCATTGTGGCTATTCACACTGCACTGCCACATTATATCATAACATTAGCCTTCAAAACCAGGAGTTTTCTGCCTTTTCCCWTCCCCTTTTTTCCATTTCCACTTCCCCTGCTTCAACTGAAGCCCCTCCTTCCTGATCCCTTTTGCAAGCAATCATGCACACATGCATATCCATCATCAGGCTGCTATCCCTCCTGTTGACTTCTGACATCTACATGGTGATGTTTTCCAGAAGTGAGAAGCTGCGGTGGATCTCTGCTTTGGCTCCTCCTCGAGGGGAACTGGACCTCCTGGAATGTCCTGGTGAGACTGTTTGGCTGTCCTACCAATGCAGGTGGGCTGGCTGAGAAAAGCTGGAGTCACTGCAAGGTGGAACATCCAAGAGTGACTACAAGGTGGAACATTTGCCTTTTTGTAAAGAAATAAGCTATTTACGGGCTTTCTCTGTGCCAGCCTCTGCCACTTGTTTTACCTGTTTTTACTCCTCATATTAGGTAGAAAAACAGTGATCTCCCTTCCAGTTCTTTGCTTTTCAGTGCCTGAGTAGTTCCTTATCTCCTTCCTCCTTTGGGCTGATGTACACATTACTGTTGCTTTCCTAGTGCACCATTATTGTCTCTTTCTTCTCCTTTAGATGCACCACAAGTTCAATGCATAAGGACATACAAGGCTCGAGAAAATGATGAGCTGGCTTTGGAGAAAGCAGATATTATCATGGTTATGCAGAGCAGCACTGATGGTGAGCAGAATAAACATAGCTATCTTAAATTAGGGGTAGGGAGTTATTTTGTTAATGCAAAGTTTTGATAATACAATCAAAATTTAGAAAGTCATGCCTGATTCTCTAATGCCTGATACTTWGGTTGGGAGGAAGAGGCCTTGCTCTAGACTTGCTGTTTAGAATGGGCTTATTGGGGGAAAAAAAGGGAAAATTCTTTGACTATTTTCCATCCTGTTGCATTTGTCCCCACACCCACAGGATGGATGGAAGGAGTGAAACTTTCAGACAGGGAGAGAGGCTGGTTCCCCTCAGAACACGTAGAATTGATCTCTAGCAAACATGCACGGCAGAAGAACCTCAAGGAGGAAGAACGCGTGAAGAATGCTAAACAGCAGGTCTTCTGCAATAAATAAGATTCTACTTTGTCTGAATCTGTACAGTCTCCCTGCCATGGACAAACCACCGTTTTCTACTGTGCCTAGGAAGAAACACCTCTGCAAATAGCATAATACAGCACTTGACAGAGCCAGGCGCTTTTGCCAAAGAATGCAGGAATCCAATCAAGAAAAATCATCCACTTCCTTTGTGTCATCATGATTATAGCACCAGAAGAAAAAGGTTGCATGTATTGCTTACTTTGTGGTAGTAGGAAGGGACTTTAATCATACAGAGGTCTGGAATCCAGACTTCTGAATATCTGTTCCTGGTTTTGCTATTGACAAGTTTCAGGATTTTGGGAAAACTGAGGCAGAATTCTGAAGAGACTTGCCCATCTGTGAAATGGGGGTAAACCTCACCTACCTCACTGGATGCTGTGAGGCTAAATTCAGTAGTATTAGTATAATAAGAGCTTCAAGTTCCTGAGAAGAAAACTGCTAAGTGCAAAGCACAATATAGTYAAGAAGCTTTCCATCTGAATATCCTCTTGATATTTTGATAGTTTTGATCTCCAAGGTCTAATTTCCATTGAGGACACTAACTACTGGACAGTAGAAGGTTTTTAAATAGGAATGGTGTTTCATTGTACCTGAATTTAACTCACTCTCAGTATAATGTTAGTCTGTGACAGCATTAGAAAATTCACTTAAGTTTTCAGAAGCTACTCTGATTTTCCCCCACCTTAAGAGGTATCAAGTTGGTGAACTTCACTTTCACAAAGGTCACCTCTCTTCTGAACAAGTGTCCCAGTAAGGCATCTGAACTCACATTTTTTTTTTTTACCCTTCCTCTTACTTAAAGTAGAACAGTCACATCTGACAAAGATTTTTATGACATGTTCGTACATGCCCTTTACCAAATAACCATGACTAAGACATATGCAATAAAGTGGCACTTTCCTGCTTTTCTTAATCTGATAGCTGATGTGGTATTGCATGCACTGTTTTGCACACTTACAGAAAATACGGACAGTTAGCCACTGTAGATAAAGTCAAAATATATACCAAGGATTTTGTTCTTTTGCAGAACTCTTGTTTTAACTCCAGTTTACATGCAGTCCTGCTTTTGTGCAGAACCTGCCTATTTGAGGACATGACTTCAACTGTAAAAATTTGTGTTAAATGTTTGCATTCAGTTACATCAATGCAAGATCAAGTATGAGAATCAATACACCAAAGAAAGCAATGTGTAGTCTTCTTGCCTTTAATATATTTGAAGAATTAGTTATCTTTGTATCTCCAGCTTTCTGTCTGTATAACATTCTGCCTTTAATTCCCATTTACATTGTACCTGGCATAGCTTATTCCAGCCTATTTATATCAATAATTTTAGCTGGATTAAAAACAAACAAAAAAAAACCAAAAAACAAACAAACAAACAAACAAAAAACTTTTAGTTCTAATAAACTCATGCACTTCTCCATTTAAGATATACAACCTTCTGCTTTGCTTGTAGTTTAGATTTTCATTTCAAATACAAGTAATTCACTATTTTCTGGATACATTAGGGTTTCTCTCCCCTCCCCCCATTTAACCCCCTTTTTGAGTGCAAATAGCTATACTGAACAGAAGCAGTGAAGCAAACTTGTTTTACCAGCCATCTCATAAGACTAAGAGCATTATTCTTAGTCTGTGTATGCCCCGATATGACTGCAGGTTCTATACTGGTAGTAGTCATCAGTGTATCAAGGTAAGCTAGCGGCGTGACATACAGAATATGGGAATTGAGTCTGCTATACCAGTAAATCAGGATGTGATGATCTGATAGTCAATGCTCCRGGCTACAATATGGCTATCCTTCTCTTTCCAGGAGAACTGAAACCTATGCCTAACTAAGAGCAAAAACAAAACCTATCCTCAAACCAAAATAAGTGACATGTGAAGTTATAATCCTCAACAAGCTCTGCGAATGTGCCATGTATGTTCATGAGATCTGATCTGTTTCTCTCAAATTGACCTATTGACCTGAATTCATGCAATACATAGAGGTATTCAGGATCATTGATGTCAAAAATGATACAAAACTGGGCAACAGGATCAAACCAGTATGTATTCACGTTAGGTCTTCTCATGCAGGCAGTCTGAGTTATACTATATCCATGCCATAGCCATTTCAGCTTCACCTTTGTCATCTGTATCTGAGGCAGGCCACAGAAACTGCCACTCTAAATCAGAGGCCACCTAGTTAAACATTTTAAAAGTTGAGAACCTACTCTTTGACTCTCAAAAATAAGCCATTAAGTCATTTATTGTCGTCTGTCTTCATTCTATCTTAAGTTCTGCATATGCTTCTTAGAATTCTTGTTGAGATAGAAAACTTTAAGGCCACAATGGTGGCCTTAACAGCTTCCATGCTGTTAAGCTTCAGTGCTTTTATGCTGTGTTTCAAAGATCAACTTTTCCCTGTCACAGGTATGTTATTAGTTTCCTAGTGTCAGGCTTTTATATTTTAGGCACAGTTAAGGACAAGCTTATGCATCAAAGAATAAGTGCTTATACACCGTTTTTCTTTCACTTGCAATATGTGAGATAGCCCACAGATTCTCCATTATCTCTACACAAGACCAATCTTGCTAGATCTAACCCCATCACCAAATTTCATGAACAAATCTGCACTGACTTTAATGCTTTTTGACTTTTGACTAAAAAGTTTCATGCCTTTGACTAAATTTATACAAGCCAAGACAATGTTCATCAGAAACCAGTAAAATTCCTCTAACCATTTCTTAGCACCTACACCTGCACATCAATTAGACAGAACAAAATAGACTGTGGATGAAGTGGATACTTTGTCATAATTATGAGTCAGGTTACATTATATAATGGAGATAACCCGATTTTCCATGGAATTAGTTTTATACAGAGACAGAAGGGTAGATTTTGTCATCCAGATCCCTATACTCTTCTGAGAAGATATGCAAAGAAGGTCCACAGAACAGATCACTATATGGGAAATGGCCTTTTCATGTTCATCAGCAGGAATGAATGTAATTCAGACATCAGCCCTACCTGTTCCTCTACATAATCAGCTTGAGGCAACTATTTGAAAGGTGACAGTGGCTACAAAAAGGAGCCAACTGCATCATAAATAAGAACTTCACAGCAGTATACATTTGAAGAGCCATAAAAACACTTAACAATACTTTTTAATGCTCCCTCCCTTTCCTGGAATGACACCACATATTGCAGTAGTAGCCATTATTTCAAGAAACATCTCCTCACATTTTAGGACATCCATGTGAACCAATGTGATGTCTGGCAAAGTCTAAGAAAAACAGGCTTTTGTTCATATAAACAAATAAAGGAGTCTTAAGAAGCAACCTCTTTCCCCTTTCAGTCATGGCCCTGATGAGCTTTAATAATCTTGACCTGCTTCCTCTACCTCTACCCACACAGCTGCTGTGTATTACTTCATGACCTGCTTTTAAGCTCAGGCCTGGACATCCAGACCCATGTTGCAGGTGTGCCTGTGCCCAGCCCTGTCTCTGTTTCATGCATGGACCTTGGACCTATGCTGCAGTCCTTTGTCTGCAGTACTCTCTGTGGCCCCCAACTCCTACTGCTCCTGACTGGGCCCCCTGGATAGATGCTGGACCTGGGTCACCACCTTTCCTAGTCTGAGACTGTCAGCCAACCCTGTTATCAGTACCCTGCTCTGTCCACCCTGTTTATATATCTAGGACTTCCTCTGGTTGCTGATGGCACTATCAGTGCTTGTGCTGGAGTCACACTGCCTCCTGGCTATTTTGCAAAGCAGCCCCATTTTTGCTGTTCCTTGTCACCCCTGACATGCTATATCCTCAATCAAAATGATACAGAAAAATCACCCCAATAATCCATCCAATAAAGCATTCCTACCAATATCATAAACCTTTCCGTGTTATATAAGCTAATAATGGTCTCTAGGTGAAAGTCATTAGTGATTTGTATTCAATTCTTGATATATTTTACTCAAATGCAGATAAAAATAAAATTCAAGGATGTTCACTAGGGCAGCCAAGATCTGCAAAGAGTAACCATGGAGGAACAAGAAATTAAGACTGGCATCTTACAATCCACTCCCCTCTGGGTGGATCCAGTGTTCACATAGACATTATTTCAAGCCTGCGAGCTTCAAATCCATATATGTGAGTTATCTGACAACAGCAAAGTAGAAGAGGGAAGGTTTACAGCAAATACAGTATTTTAAACTAAAAGTAATGGAAGGAAACTCAGATACATGTGTGAGGGAACAAAAGTACATCAAGATGTACTACTGCCACCCAACTATTAGAAAAAAAATTTTCGCACAAAATTTGGATGTTAATCTTTTATAGTCAGTGAAAAATATATGTATATAACTCTTAAAAGCAAATAAAAATCCACAGTCCCTGGAGATCGTGAATTGATCCCTCCTAAAAGAAAACAAAAATATTCTCTGCACTTCTTACTGCCTTTAGAATGCCAGAAGAAAATGACAAGACCAGAGCTCAGTAAATAACCACAAAATTGCTAGAAGACAGGAGCCCCTAGAGCAGTTAAAACTGTTTTATCTACTATTCAAGAGGTCCCATCTGCTCTAAGATTAGATTTGTGTTTGGTCAGCTAAATGTCACTTAAGCTGGAATCACATTCCAGCCATTTTTTTCTTGTATTTAGGAGCTGAACCAGGTGCACTCATGCCTTCATATTAACTGTCCTCAGCCTGAGGAGTGCTGTCACATATGCTTCAGTTTATATTCATTTAACTTAATGAGGTATCTCCCAGGTGAAAGCATTTGCAGCAACAGGCCCTTCAATGCTATAGCAAACCTTTAGGCCAAGAAAGGGCAGCTGGGAAAATGCAGTGTTGGAGAATGGTGCTATGGCAATCCAGCAAGAAGATACTGAGTTAACAACCAATAAGATGATGAAGGATGTTCCATCTTGGTGGAACACAGCAMAATTAAATATGCCATATTTATTAAGGAAATGTTGCCTCTGTTGTATGTAGATATGTATATGCAGCTGGCTCTAAACATAGCATATATTTTTGGTGGTTAGAAAAGTTGTATATGGTAGCTGGAAAAGAGGAGGGTGTGATTTCTGCAACTACTGTGACTTAGCAAGTTATGGCACAGGTCTCTCCATCAACTGCATGTGAGAAGAAAGAAGTCAAATAACCTTAGCTTGGTTCACTCCTGCTTGACATGTTGTGTAGTTGCTTCATGCACACAAAGCTGGTTTTAAATGTTTGCAGAGCATATGAAAGCATCTGTGGTATTTTGATAGCAAGAGTTGCCTGGTATCAGTGCATTAGGAGCCTTGTTTCTTCTGAGAATTATTAGTATTGAAAACAGGATCAGAGTATCTCAAAAGTGCCATTTATTTCTTCCAAATGCTATTTTAGAGAATTAGAAGGGAAGTATTTCTAAGCAACCAGAGCCAGAGGATGTAGAAAAACGTACATCCTTCTGATCTCCTGTCAGCCCACTAGGAAGGATAATGTGATCTATTACACGATTCAGTTTTGTAACAGCTAGGTTTTAAAAGCTTGTTACTACCAATGTTTAAGTCAACTCCCCATGGAGACTTGAGAAGCACAGTCTTTCAGGGTGATCAGACATGCTTCTGCACCCTACTTCAACACGGGAGAGTGAGGATTTTTTTACCATTTGTATCCCAGCTCTCCTGCCCTCCTATCCCACCTCCGACACGAAGGAGAGAAACTGCCTCGGCGCGCGGCAGCCTGCCGCCGCCCCTGGCGAGGGGGGGAGGGGACGCACGAGGCAGCGGGAAGGCGTGAAAGCAACCCCCCTGACCGCCGCAAGGGACGAGCGGAGCCGCGCGTCACCGTTACCTGCAGTCGCCCGGTCGCTGGCTCTCCTACTTCCTCACGGGAGGAGCCCGCCTCGCGCGCTCCCCGCGCGGCAGAGGTAGGTTGGTGGGGCAGCGTCGGCCCGCTGCTGGGCCTCGCTCTCCCCCAGGTGCCCTTGATGAGCCCGCGGCGGCCGCAGTCCGCGCGGGGCTCGCCGCCGGGCGGGACATTAATCGGGACGGGCGGGAAGCACCGTCGTCCAGCCAGCATGGACGGGGCAGGCGCGGAGGATGAACGGGTGCCCGACGGGCTGGGTAAGGGCCCAGCCGCGGGGGCTCATTAATGACCTGGGGGCGGGGAGGGACCCGGCAATGAGCYTAATGAGCAGCCCCGGTGGTGCCTAACGATGCTAGGTGCTCTTGTCTGTTCCCTGCCGCAGTCCCAGCAGGGTGGGCAGCTATTGGCCCCTGCCTCCTGCCCCTATCTCTGCTTGGGGTGAGAGGCCCTCTGGTGCCTAGGCCCGAGGGATAGCTGCTATTGAGCGACCTGGAGGGTTTGGGGAAATGTGCTGTTGCTAAGTCGTGTGCCTGCAGGGCACTCATGTCATCGAGCTTTAAAAGCACCTGGCAAGTGTGCCTGAAGGTTGGGACCAATTGCTTAATCTCTTGCACTAATAGGACCCTACTGCCACTGGCTTTCTAGGCTGGTAGCACTTCTTACCCTTGCCAACTGTTCTGTGTTCCTTCTAAGACAAGGGTCTTATCTGGTGTGGGTGGATTGGCAAAGTTCATGTTTTTTACTCTGTGTATGTGTGTGTTCAGATTACTTTGTACTGCATGCCCAAAGCAGCCTTAAAAATCCTGCTGTTACTATGCAAGTGGTTATGTTGTTCCTGCTAAGGAGATGCTTGGACCATTTAAGAAGAAAAAGGAGCCTCTCTTCCTGATAGTGCACCTTCAGCAACTCAAGACATTTCAAGTTCCTTTAATATATTTCCTGCCTATTAAAATTCCTTTTATTTAAAGTTATTTATCTAAAAGTGGCACAAAGTGATGTTCAGTCTGATCGCTTGTAATTTTAATGATGGGGAGAGGAATGGATTGGCAACTCCCAGATTACCACGCAGGTTTGTGTTTCTCTCTAAAGTTTATTTTCATTGCAGGTCTTTTCTTGGCATCTGTAGTCCCAAGTTACATGTTGTCAGACCCTTCCTATATGTTTTAGGAATAGAGCTAACAATTCCCTTTCTGATGAAAGAAGATTCCTGTAGATGCTGTAAAATTCCCAGATGTTGATGTGTCTTTCTGCTGCAGATACAAGGGACATATGCAAGACTTTGAAATGTATTTTATGATGTAAGCACAGACCAATGTGTGTGTAAAACTAAAAATAAGGAAAAAGGCTTCTCATGTCAACACAGTAACACTGGCAGGAAAATACCCTTTGTTATTTGAGTCAGAGAGGGAGTGACAGAAAGAATTACACAAGAAAATACCAGCTTTTTGCATAATTAGTGAGAAAAGGATTGGCTTTTTTGTGTAATTAGTGAGAACAGGACTGAAACAAACTCGGATACAGTGGGGAGCACAGTGGGAAAAGTAATTAGATAGAACATAACCAGCTTTTGCTTGGCTTAGTTCTTGACCTTCACAATCACTATATTTCATCTCATTTAACAGCAGTGAAAACTGTTACTGCTTAAGAAGATAGAATTATTTTGGCTACACAATTTCCTGTCTCTTTCCCATGCAGCTAATTCCAATCTCATAATCCTGTAAAGGGGCGAATTAGAATCTTGGAAGCAGCCTGATGTCTCTTTGTAATTCCATGAAAGTTCTCTTAGCTGACTGGTGTTGTGAGGTTCCTACCTGATTAATAGTTTTTTAAGGAGCGAAACATAATGTGGCAGAAAGCAACTCCTTTATTTTGTGGTTGCAATAATTTATGTCAAAAGCAGGATAGAGTGAAATGAAATGATTTTTAGATCTTTTCCCTCCCAAATTAAACAACTATGTTTTTCTATACACTTATCACTGAAATGCTGCCAGTAGTATGCTCAAAGTTTCCTCTTTCCATACAGAGGCAAGTATATGGTTCTGCCTTTATTCGTCTGTCCTCAATTCTTAAGAAATTGTCACCTGCTTTAAAAAAAAAAAAGAAATCACACTGACTTATGTACATATTCTGAGACAACCAGCAGGTTTTCTTGGTTTTAAGAAAATGTGTATCTTCACTGGGGAAGAATAATGCTTATTACTCTGTTACAAAAATAGTTGCATATTTATTTCTTTATTTTCTGTCTCCTACTATTCAGTCTCTATTAGTGTGATGCAGTTTCTATGTTTTGTTAAACTTGATCAGACTTCTGAAACTATTTTTCTCCTCAGCCAGCTATTTAATGTCCCATCTTGTAAGTCTATGTTACCTTAAATGTTGTTGTGTTTGAAGCTGGAGAAAACTAATTTAAGGCAGTTCTTAGAAGTCCGTACAACTCAGTTGGGTTTTGTTTGGCCAACTCAAGTATGTAGAAACAGAAACCTCTATAAGCAGAAAGTGATGTGATCTGTCAGATAATTACTGATAGAGCAAACTCAAATTTTGCCCATATTTTTTTTAATCATTTTTTGATAAGGAGACACTTTGTGTCTTGATATGTAAACATTAATGTTTTTTTTTCTTTTCCTTCTTCCAAAGACCTTTGTTATCCCCAGTGCTATTTTTCCACTACTGTATTTGTAATACACATTCTTCTATTTATTCTGTATGTCTGGCCCTAATTCTTCCTGCGGTTTGCAGGGTTTTTTTTGTTTGTTTGTTTGTTTGCAGGCATCATCACTCTCAAAATGACGCTTCTCTCATCTCAGTTGCTTGAAATATCTCTATGCTGACCATATTGCATCCTCTGCTTTTACTTCCCTAGTAGCACTCTATCCTGATCATAATTGTCTTTTTGAACTCTAGCTTTTTTCACTGTTGGCTTTCCTTGCATAGTGCTTTCCTTCTCCCATAACTGAAACTTCCTATCAAGGCACATCTGGCTTGAGCAATATGTATGGGGGTTGGTGGGCTGGTTTTTCATTTTCTCCTTGTAGTGTACAAGGACAAGAAGGAGCACTCATCGCAGAATACTGAGCACTTTGTGGTGGATGCTGACCCTATCAGTGGGCATGGTACAGGGAGAAGTGTGCTACCCACGTCCCAAAGTGAAGCTATAAAAGACTTTGGGGATACCTTGGGAACAGAAGAAAGGATAAGCCCTGTGAAGGAGGAGGAGGAAAATGGAAATTACTGCATGCTGCAAGCAACTGTGTCAGCTTCCGAAGACTCAGCAGCCCTTGACTGCCAGCTCAACCTTGTCTCAGTGTGTAGGCAACTCAGTGATGTGAACTCTGTGCCTCCATCTCTTGTGGCCGAGTTTGCTCAGGAACCCACAGATCAGTCAGAGTCACGTGAACAGTATGAGAGTTGTTACTCTGATAGGATTGAAAAGGAGGCAAAGAAGAAAAAAAATACCGACAAAAGTGGATTGTGTCCTGAGAAGACATCTAGTGTTATCGCTGGAGACCTCTGCAGGCTAGCACAATTACAGCATGTCTGTGGCCTGGCTCTCTGTCGATCATCCAAGTGTGCTTCAGCCAACACTGCAGCTCAGCAGTCCTACAAGGTATCTTCAGTGCTGGAAGCTGGAAATAGCCATGATGGGGCCAAGGAGAAAAAAGAGTTACTTGAGAATCCAGAAATTCTACTGCCTGTCAGGAAGAAGTCACGGACCTTCTATAGTGCAGGTAGATAATGGGGAACTTACTGGCACACAGTGACACTTATGGTGGCAATGGCACTAGTGTTTTCTTCACCTTACAGAAGGTACAACTTGGAGATGCTGACCTGCACTATTTGCAATGCATTCTGCACTATTAGGTATCCAGGAACATCTTCAAATAAAGGTTGTGGAGTGCCTTGTGTTTGAAGTATTACTAGAAATGCTTTTTGTTTCACTGTCAGTGAAGATTTGTGTTCTTGTGGTGTGCTTTAAAAGAACCTATTTATATTGCTTGGGTATTTCTTTTTCCTAAGTATAGTAAAACTTGTTCTGTTTTGTTCTTTTTCCCCTATCTTGTTTCTCTTGGGATATTTTTATTCCCTTATCACCTGCTCCCCCATCTCTCTCTCTCTCTCTCTCTCTCTCTCTGAACAATACGTCATTTCTAGAGCAGCTAGAAGAATTGGAGAAGATGTTCCAGGAGGACCACTACCCTGACAATGAGAAGAGGAGGGAGATTGCAGCTGTTGTTGGTGTAACACCACAGCGTATCATGGTAATGCCTGTGTGGGTAACAGAGTTGACTGCGAGTTTGTGCCAGAAAAATGAGAGGAAGAGGGACTGGGGCAGGAAGGAAGATTCTTGAGTAAGAGGAGAGGTGCTCACAAGAAACAGGATAGATAATACAGCTTCCACTGGTGAGAAGGTCAGGAATAGAGCTTGCACAGATGGACACTACATGACCAAAAGGAAAAAGGTAGTGGAATCAGCTGTTGTCTACTCCATCACTCTTCGTGACTCTTAAGATACATAATATTTGGGTAAAAGACACTGATAATGTTGAAGTTAATCTGTTTATTTTGAAGATTATTCTATGAGTAACAAAGGAAACTGGAACTTAGAGTATGATCTTTCTGCCATTACTTTTCTCTTTCTGGTTGCAATGAACCTTACTGATTCACCGTGGAAGAGAGGAGAGTTTTGGTTTAACTTGGTGGGTTTAGAGGCAGTTATGGCTGATTTTTGCCTGTGTCCCCATGTGGAGATGATTTCCACTCTAAATGTATCCTTTCTCTCCATTTATCAGGTCTGGTTTCAGAATCGCAGGGCAAAGTGGCGAAAAACAGAGAAGTTGAATGTGAAAGGAAATAAAAAATACTCAGCATCAGCAACTCTGTCAGTCCCCTCGGGGTCAGACAGTTATAGGTGAGAGACTCTGTTTTTTCTTCCTCCATATTACAAAGCTAATGAATTAAATATTTTCCTGTCCCCCTTTCCCTTTACATTTAAGCCACTGACAGCTGACCATCACGTTGAACCTTGGTAGCTCCTCCTCTTTATTCTCCAATCTGACAGATGTCTATGCAGATTATAGTTGACCCTCTAAGAGGGTGTCTGATTAATCTGCAGCACAACTTTGAAGTAAAAATGTTGAAATCTCTCTGCTGAAGACATGTAGAGAGCAGAGAATGAAATAGGAAAGATCTATTTGAACACACCTCCATTTTCAGTGTCTGTGAATGTACTGGCCAGACCTTTTGTGTGCATGCTTGGGAATTCTTTCATCCCAGTCAGTCTGTCAGCCTTGTTTTCCAGGTTCATAGATTTTTCCTTTGAAAGGAATTGCTACTTGATTAGATCAGTCTTACAAAGACATGATTTTATATGAAGAAATGAAAGCTAGCACTTCTGCAGAGGAGATGCAGGAAATTCATATTGGGGAGAAACTGGAGTATGTGAGAATACATGGTATTTTAAGTGGGGGGGGAGAGAGAAGGAAGAAGTGAATCTTACTGAGGGAGGTATTTATGGTAGCTTGGAATGCATGTCTTTCTCTGAAGAGAACAGAATAAAGTGTAAAAATCAAATGGAGTGAAAGATGAGAGACCACCTGACTGATCTCATGGCGTTGTCCCCGTCACCTGCCCTTTCTGCCACTAGTGACCTGGGATTGCTTGTCCAAATATTTGATACAACATTGCACTGCTTCTCCTTGCTCTTTTAATTCAGCTAGCACTTCTCCTTCCATCTGCTAGTGATCTAGGGCTTGTCTCTTATGGGAGGAGAGTTAAAGCGTATATTTTTGGTAATGTCTCTTCTTGTCCTCTGATTTATGTTCATGCCCTTTATGTACACCTCCAGGGCACCTCTTCTTTCCATGCCTTTACTCCCTGACATTGCTCATGACCAGTCTGCTATGTTGAGCATAAACACTACAATTGGGAACTGTTCGAGTGTGCTCAGTGAACACCCTGCACTGCTTGCCTCCTCTGCAGGTAAGACCTGTATCAGTAGAGATAAACCTGGCATCATTGTTTGGATTAGTCAGGGGGACTATGATTTGCCAGACCTTCCCAAGAATGTTCGGGGACCTGCCAGCACCAYGAACCAATGCTGTAGCTACTATCAAAATAGTTTAACAGCTCCCTACTAATCCAGTTACCAGCTACACTGGGGGAACCTCAGTGCTAACACTGGATCCAAATTTGCAGTACTTACTCATGACTTAGCACAGCCCAGTAGGGACTTCCAGATATGACTCCATAGGGATACAGGATTGGGGAAGTCTTCTGTGATGAATGCCAGCTATATGATGCTGGCATTGTTGGAGGTTCTTTTCTGAATGATGATGAAGTATTATTCCAGCAATTTTGTGGCATGTTCTGGTCTAGAGTACGATTTTTCAGCTACAAGCCATCATAGAGCAAGCTGTGTGAGGAAGGTGCATTGTGTAAACTGTTGGCATTATAGAGCCTCATCAGCCCATACCTTTCAATCTTCCCAGAGAGGTTCTTTAACTTTTCCAGCCACTAGTAATGGGCACTGCAGATTCCTATTTTGTGCGAGACCTTGAGTGAGTGAGACTGCATTAGTAAGCATACAGCCTAACTTAATTCCTGTTGCAATGTTGTTGAAAGTCAGAAGGCTGTGCTGTTGGATCAGTTTGCTGCTTGAGCTGCAAGTACTTGGAAGATTAATGACAACCAAAGAGAGATGGTTTGTTTAATTGCATATTCATGTGTGGAGTATCAGGACGTTACCTGGAGTCAGGAAGGTTCCATAAAGCATTTCTTATATATATTTAGTTTTCTAAGTTGACATGACTTGAAAATATTTTCAAAATGATGAGGATTTCACCACTTCCTTAGGGAGGGTTGTCCCAACAATGGGATGTGCTGGCACACAGTACAGCTGTGGGGGTTTTCTGATCTTCAGTACTATTCATTCTTTCAAATTTCATGCTCTCATTTCTGTCCTTCAGTTGTATGCTAAATATATAGTGGTGTTACTTTTAAGGCCAGTTCTATGTAAAACATTTTTTTTAATATGACTCAGCTTTAACACTGCTGTATTAATAGTACTGCTAACTTACAAAATATTTTGGCACTGTAGAAAGCAACAATAAAAACTGTATCAACAAATTTAAAATTCTAAAAACTGGGTCTCTGAACTAAACATACTTAATTGTGATGTTTTCTTGATACTGTAATCCAGCACTTTTGCAATTTAAATTTGCTGTCACAGGTAGTTTCAAGGCAAGAACTACTTAAGTTAGTTTTCTGAGCTTTTTAACCAACATAACTTTTAACCAATATAATATATACAGTTTTTCCCCATCTTCTTGCAGCAGAGTAAACATGGTCAAAGTGTTTGAATAATCCACTGCTTCACAGAATGAAGAAATGGTGCAGTCAGTGAGTCCTCTATTTAATCAGATAAAGACTAAGATTTTGAAGAATAATTCATTTAAAGAAAACAAACCAAATGTATTTCTATTTCTACACTTGTCTACAGAAATCTCCTGATTCCTAAAGTTCATCTGTAGACATGCTATTCAGTCCAGAGAGGATATGTTTATTAGAGAAAATGAGCAGAGCTACAGCTAGTTTCATTCAGGGCTGTGATCTTGTCATCTATCAGTACTGAACACTTTCTTTTGAGCTCTGTGCACTGGATGCAACCGCACTAGAGGAAGACACAATCTTTCTGTTCAGAAAGAAAAGTGCTGTCTGAATTTTTTGCATAATGTGTAAGGAAGAAAAAGGCAACTGAATGTTTCTGAGAATGGATGGTCTATGTGAGAAAATAAGCAATAAACATAGCAAAGTTCTTACTCCCCAAGTCCTTTGAACTTGCTATTGACTGTCACCTATTACATTTACTGTGTGTACATGTGGCTTCCATAGTATGACAACACAGTATCTTCAATATTAGGCTCACAAGTGAGGATTAGAATGTAGTTTATTTTGCTTAGATGTATGTGAGGGAACAGACTTCCTCTTGTTCTCTTTAAATCATGTTGCTTCTGCTGGGCGAGAAGTAATGAAATCTATTTGTGTCATCTAAAGATGGTAAATACTTTCCAGATACAGATCTGTTTGAAAAGAAAGTATCATTTCTAAATCTCTGTGCAGAAAAGAGGCATGCTTTGCTAATAAACACAGACCCTGAGGGTTTTATTGTTATTTTTTGCTTTTTTTTTTTTTTCTAACCTGATTTCCTCAGGGGAAGGAGATGTACAGTGTATGTGGTGAGCCACGCACACAAGCTATACTCTGTTTATTAAAACTAGTTTTCCCTCCAAATTTATTCAACTCCAGTCAAATTTCATGGAAGGGGGATATCTTAAAAATACTGTCTTCCTACAAGTCATGGGAAATTTGCTGCCAGAGCAGAGCAGAGAGATCTACATTAGTGCTCCCTCTGAGGGAGAGACTGTTAGGAAGTACAGAGAGCCCTTGTGGGAGAGAAAGATGTGTAGCCTAATCGTAGGAAAAGCTGCAATCACAGTTTTGCCATGTTAGATGTAGGATAACCCAACTATGAGAATAAAACTTCCATTTTTTTTGTTATCTGACATCATATAAGCATTTTTTTTCTTTAAGAATTAAATTAGAAAATGAGATGGAAGAAAAATAAAAGACAATGCAACTTTCAAATTCAGCCTTCTTCAGAAAAAAGCTTGGCAGCAATTTAAAACATGCAGTACCCACCTATTTCTTTATTATAAGATCCAAAAATTAAGGACATAAAATATGGACAGGATAAAATCCATAATAATAATAATAATAAAGGACAAATGAATAGCACAGTGCTTTTGCAAGACAAGAGCAGTTGCTAGTACAAAGAATGGCCTCTATGGAAACAGCTCATAAATGACAGGTTTCATCAAACTAATCTCTGACCTGTTTGTAATGGTGCCAAAGATTGTGGCCTAGTGGACTGATTATTCAGACACTTTCCTTGGTAGCAGTGGGCTGAACCACTTTCAGCTGGACAACCAAATCACTTAGGAGCATGAGAACAGTATGATCTGTTACCTGACACCATTGAAGAAAATTCAGTGCCCTCTGTTTGTTTGCTTGTTTTCTTGTCATTTAGCCAATAATTCTGACTGACTAGTGTTTTTTTTTATATCCCACCTTTCTTTACAATTCTGTAAACAAGATGATCAAAATACACCCAGCTCTATTTTAGACTTACTTGCTGGCAAACTAGCTGAGTTTGGTTTCAGTTTTCTGGTCTCACCCACACAACTCGCCATAAGAGCCTTGTTTGCTTCCTAAATTCTTACCTGAGCTTTCTTTGATCTTAGAATTGTTTTCCTACTGCTTTTGCAAGACAGCTAGCTTGTTTTAAACAAATTAATATACTTAATTCTTTTCTTTTTATTTTCAGTTATTTGAGGTGTCTCTTCTTGTTTGAGACTTCTTACAGATTTCTTTCTGTGGTAATTTATTGACTTAAAGCATAGAGGGACTCTTAGAGATGAAACCCTAATGTCTCTAAGTAGACTTGAATCTTCCTTAGCATTACAGGAAGTTTGAATATAAGTACAGTAAAGTGTCTTTTACATGCAAATCAAGAGCATGTTTGTGCAGGTAAACAGTGACCATATGCGTACATAAACTTTCAATTATGGCAGTTCTTCGGACAAGGTAAGGCATGCACTTGTGCATATTTTTGCATATTTTTTGAGGTTACTGATGATTTAACTAATGATGTCTACTTTGCAGAAAGTTTGTGAGCAGGAGAGATGTTTATCTCTTTATGGCCTCCTTACCCCTTTAGATTTGACCTTTCAGAGAGAAAAGTTACATTCTATACCTCTGGTTTGCAGGATGAATTTTTTTTCCCCCCAGTGGTGCTGTGGCATGAAGTATTTTGCCTCATGTGTCTATTTTGCTGAGGACACATTTCAGGAGTCCAGCATATGCTGGTAGCTCTCACACAAATAACAAGATGATTGCTTAGTGGCAAATATGGGATTGTAATGGAAGTCTTGGGAACAGTTGTATGAAGTTTTACATGATTTAGACTCTGCTCTAGAATAGACCTTCACTGCTTCATTATTGGTATATGACTGAAATCACAGTCATACCAAAAAATACACACATCCATTTTTATTCATGAAAAACTGTCCCATACACTAAAAATTGTTTGCACTAAAGAATGGGTGTCTTAACTCTGCCAGTATGCTGAGGAAGCAACTGTACTATGGAGAAAACAGAGGTGTAGCTGAAGACTTAGAATAGCCACTCGTGAGTTAAAAGATGAGTGTATCACCAGGACTGGTTCAGAAACTGAACAAAATGAGATCTGAAGCTGCAAATTATTAAATTGCTCTCCATAAATTGCAAAGATTGTCTCATGAACTGAAAACCCAGAAACAGTGGACGTGATTTAAAAAAACAAAAATCCTACCATTGCCTTCTCATGTACAATGGAAAACCTACTGAGAATTTATCTGTCTACATCAGTGTCTGGGAGAACAACAGATTTGTAAAATGTAAGCATTATCTGAAGCCAGTAGTTGTCAAACACAAACTTCAGCATTGAACAAGATGCTGAAATGTTATGTAAGTGTAGTGTCGTACCTAGCAGATACTACTTCTCTAGAAATTTTTTATTCTCCTGGCATTTGTTGCTGCACTCAGTAACAGTGTCTTTCTTAGAATGACCTGAAAATTAGAGGAATTTTATCTAGAGAATGCTGAGCCAGCTCTATGGAAGCTGGCTGCTATCTTCATGAGCTCATTGCCCATGGTACTATTGTTATGATCCATACGGATTATCTGCACTAGATGTTGCAAATATTTCATGAAACAGAACTTAATTCTAAATGTGTGTGAAAGTAAGTTTAGAAGTGGTTTCTTGGGCTATGTTGGTAGCACTGCTTATATCCTGAGCAAGATGATGGCTATCTACAGAATAAATGATCCTACTGTCATTATTGAATAAAGGTTTGTCTGGATGTGGTCAATTTTTCTGGTAAATTATGCCCAAATGACCGCTGTTTCATAACATCTGTATGTACTACTACATTCCAGCACAGAATGGTTAGGAGAACAAGTGCAAAAGAAGGTTTTCAAAAACCAAAAGAGATCCTCAGCTTCATTTCTGACTTAAGCCATTTTGACTTGCAAGAAAACTAAATACTGTCTTGACTAATGCTGTGTTATATGGGACTAGATGAACTGCATTATGTCAAAAAATAGCAAATGCTGAGATAAATCTATGATGTGTATTACAAACATTGCCCAGCATGGAGAAAGGATATTTTCAAATAAAGAACAAACCACTGACAATTGCCTGGGCATGCGAATGCTTTTGAGATGCCATCACAGGACTTGCTCTAGTTTTCTAAATGAATCAAAAGTCAGAGCTCTTCAAGTTTTCGCTGAAACATTGTGATTTCCTCTTTCCATAGTTTGCATGAATTGCAAACCATTTGATGTAGGAAGATAAGATGAGCGTAACTGCACAGTACACTGGGGAAACTGAGAAATTGTGCTGCTAGATTTTGAAGTGGAATCTCCTTATCAGCTCTCTGAGCATGCATTACGAAATTATCTAACAATTGCTTATGCTTGTCATTGCAGTATTATGATTAAGTTTTATGTTTATGGCCTTTGATTCTCCCTTGGTGGAGTGCTTCTGATGTTGCACTGTATGTCTGGAAGGGTGCAGATTAGCAGATATAATTTACAGCTGTAGCTGTAAGTTATTCATACTGTAACTTTCCCTAAATGCTTTCCATTGCATAGTAGTAGACTGAAGTTACCTGAACAGTAAGTGATATTTTTTATATCTGCCTAATACTTGTGCTGGTTCAACCTAGCCAGACTTGAAAATTCATTTCAAATTGTCATGCATACCTGATTGTCACGCTTGTCAAGAAAGAGATAGTTTGCTATTTGAGATAACAGAAGAGAATCTTGTTTGCTTGCACCATGTGCAAGCTTCTTGAACTCCTACATAGACTTGTTATCCTGGATCATCAGCATACACACCTCTGACTTATTTCCTACATTATCCTCCTTTCACAGAGGTTGCTCTGTAAGAAACTATTCTACTCTCGTTTTCCAGCAGTGACTGAGGAGGCAGGTCACCAAACAAGACTCTAGCAACCAAATGATGTCCATCTCGTTTTCCATCTCCCAGCTTCTTGTTCCCAAGGCCCTTCAGATGGCATCTCTGCTTTTTTGGATTAACTCATCAGAGGCCAAACCAGGAGTGAAAAATTGGTATTGACCTAGACAATGGATCTCTAAAGGCACAATTTTGTTTCTTTCAAACCACAATTAAGTCTTCTGAAAGGGTAATCTGTGCAGCACATTCTTCCAAGAAGACACTAGAGATGGAAGATGGCTGGGGGATAGTTCTGGCCCTTCTTCCAGGAAGTGCTTTGCTTCATTTGGCTGGTTTCTTGACAGCTGAATAAATCCAGTATGCAGAAACTGAGACCATGAAGGTAATTTTATTTAACCAATAGACATCAGCCTCTGTTCCAGAGAGCTTGTTACTACTCCTTATATACCTTTTGCTTCCCAGCAGCCATGCTGCTACTTATTTACTTTTATTTTCATCAGTTAACCTCCACTCATTCATTGATATCTTGCCTTTCTCTTCTGTCACTCGTGACTTTCTTCCCTCTGCTTGCTCCTTTTTATTTTCAGTATTACAGCACAGTATGACAGTGTCTCTCTTTATTCACAGTCTCTTCAGTGACAGCAATGGTATCACCTTGTGAAGCAGTTCAGACAAAGCCACTATCTCAAGGCAACTTCAGTTCCAGCAAAATGGAGTGCTTCCCTAGTCTTCCTAGCCCTCCGCCTATCCGCAGGGCCAGCCTTCCCCTCGGTTTGTCCTTCAACCCCCACAATCATATTGTTCCCTTGATGCTGGATGCTCCCAACAGTGAATGCAGCTTGTCTGGTCAGGAAAATGGCTCCATGGACACCTTCACTTACAGCATCCATAATGAAGGGTAGGAACAGATGAGATAAGTGAACCTTGGAAGAAGACTTGTGAGGGCAAAGCTGGATTGTAGGACAAGGAAATAGATGGGAGCATAAATGAGGATTTAGATTTGGAAGTGAGAGGGTTCATAGAGTAAAAGAAAGGAAACCCCTTTAAAGGGGAGTATAAAAAAAATGTAAAGATGTGCATAGTGGGTCAGGACCTTTGCTCTCACAAAAGGCATACCTTTTACCAAAATGCAGTCAGAATTGCATGTGTGTTGGTGAAAGTGGGGTTCAAAAGTACAATGAAAAGGAATCTTTAGGAGATGATGCATGGAGCATTGCAGGGTGCTTGGAGAGTGGGAAGAGCTATAGGTAAAAGCAGTCTGCGCTAATGTGCRCTGTTAAAAAACCTTATGGTATGCTGTGATACCCTATGATAGTGTTCTGCTCGAGTGGTTTCTGTTGCTCTTGTCTTGCGCCTGGGATTTGGGATAGAAGATAGGAATTATATCAGGGTTGGAGTGGATGTTAAGAGGTGGGGAAACAATTATTTGTTGTACAGGTTGCTGCAGCTATTGCCCCTACTTTAATCTCTGAATTGCTTCTCTGCTTGCAGTGAGAGTTCCCCAGCTTCCTGCAATTACCTTGAACAGCTGGTGTCTGCAGCCAACCTGGAGACCTCATACTGCCATTACAGCAGCCAGGGTGGAATCTACCAGCTATCCCAATATCCTCAGCAGCACGAGCTCTCCCAGTTCCACCATCTACCAGTTCATCTGCCCAGCAATGTGCTCTCCAGCGTCCACCTCACACCTACAACATCCACTGAGTCCAATATGCCTTTTCTCACCTTAGCTGGCAACAGTGGAGTCGGAACCTCTGGGGCAGCAGGGGACACACAAGGCCATGTACCGAACCAAATGGGGGGACAGATCTTGTTGCAGCACTCAAGTGGAAGCTTAGGTAAATTTTTGAATTCTTTTGTCATTGTACTACTCTGGAGTAACTAAATAGCACTCTGAAAGGTCCAGGATGATTCATAATTTTACTAATGATATTGAAAGAAAGAATGTGCATACACATGTATGTATATATACATGCACGCTCATATATATGCCTCCTATCCTTTTATTTCCCTGTATTCCTTTTTTTAAGTGCTAAGTGACACATAGATTTGATTCAGAAGTTATTTCTTAGGCTGCATGTCAGAGGGAGTGTTCTTATGTGAATAGCTCAGGTACTGCAGTGATTTGTCTGTTAAGAAGCTATTTTTTTTTCCAGAGGTGTACTGTGGAGCAGATTAATATGCCTATGGTATAGGTAGTATGGGTCAAAGATGCMAAGTGAAAAAAGTGCCACAACAAGTGAACTAGTTGGAGACAGCGAGAAACAGAGGCCTATGACTTTGCTGGGCTTCTGCTGAAACCATTCTGAAATAATGTGTGTACCATGGGGCTTTGCAAAAGAAGAGGGTTGGAGACATGAGCAACGCAATATGGATATAGCTTCATTCTTTTTCTTCCTTTGTCATTAATTTGTAATACTACTTAGACTAAAGCATTTTAACATAATGTATTTTTTAAAAAGTAACTAGGTAAAAATGATATTGTCAACCTCTTCGTTTTGTGTCAGTGATTTGTATTTTGAAGTTGTTCAGGTCCAAGTAAAATCAAAAGATAACAAGCTATTGTGGTTTATTTGTTTGGACTGTCGGGCTTGTTAAAAGTAAGCGCACAGTCCAAAAATCTCTCTCACTTCTTATCACATGAGAGAATAAAGAGTTTTCAGACCACAGATGCTACTCCTATTTCTGTGCTGTCTTTGCATGCCTTGTCAGGAAAAAATGTCTGACTCACAGGTTTCTTGGCACAAGTTGGCTCATGTTCACACTGGCTAATGTTCTCAAAAACAGTTTGGCAGCACTCATGTTGTCTAGCACTTGACCTGGTTCTCTTCTGTGGTTGTAAAGCATAATTATGATTTTCTGTGTTTTTTCAGTTTGAAGTGCTGGAAGTAATGAGAGAGCTGTGTAACAGCACAGCAAATTAATGTTTTTATAGTGTGACGCCCTGGCTTAGTGTGCATTGTATACCTTGGAGCATATCATGAAAGCATGAAGGGATATATAAAGGTGCTAGCCTTGCAAGGACTGATAAAGTTGGAGGACTGCTGCAGGAGCAAAGTATCAAAGTTGATGCTCTCTCCTTTCATGCTCCTGTCTGGAGCACAATGTGTAGTTAATCTGCAATGCCTGGCTTTTCCCTTCAGGAAGCGTATCCTGTGCCCTTGTGGTGTGGACATGTGAGGCCTAGGGCTCGCAAGTGCAATCAGGAGAGAACTGGAGTGGCAGTATACACACACCCCTAAAGTCTTATTTCAGTGAATGAGCAGTTCAACTGGATTAATATATATGAATTAAAGAATGTACCTGCATTTGAGACTGCAGGTTTAATAAATGAGAGTAATGAATGAACATCCAGCTCACGCTTTGCAGAGCTGACTCGGACAAGTAGAGATGGGGAAAGTTGGTCTTTTTTTCTCCTGTAACATCACTAAATACACCCAGGGTCTGTGCTAAAGTGACATCACATTCTTTAGATTAGAACAGTGCTATGAACTTTTCAAGTTCTTCCATCTATGAACTATATACCCTGGATAAAAATACTTATGTGGAAACAACAAAGTTAACCTTCATATGCCTGCAATATCTGCTCTGTTGCAGAAACCATTAAGGCATAAGTGTAATAATGATTTGCTCTGAGCATGGTTTTTGTGCTTTTAGAAGCCCAAGATAAGCATTTTTATATGTACATGGTGTTATTCCTATCTTCCTTATTTTCGTTTTTCTGTCCTTCCTTTGCTGCTTTCTCCTCAGCAGGTATCACTGCCTATCAAGCTGCCCCCTGGAGTGATTTTTACGTGCAGGGAGCTCCATTCTCAAATCAGTTGAGCTCACGAATGCCATTTCCTAGCATAGCAGGAGGACATTATTTCACAGAGCAGATTTCCTACACTCAGCCCAGCCTGCCCTGCTCTCCATATTTCCTTCAAGTGCTCAATGGAACAACATCAGGATCCATGTCACATACTGGAAAACCAAAGGGAGTGGCAACACCAGACCAGAGTTCATATCAGAACCACCCAACAGAGCTGGAGTTGACATCACTTGCTGAAGAAGTAGAGAGCAGCAGCAGCAAGAAAGGAGAGAGCATTGTTGGTAAATGAAAGCCCAGTTGAGTTCTTTGGAGAAGAGAGAGGGATAAGGCTGCAGTAACTCTTTTGGATGCAGCTGGGGGATCAAAACTGGCATGAATGAGAATGGAACTTTTTTGGGTGGAGGGAGCAGGGAGGGATGAAATTGGATTCCTGTTCCTGCCCAAGACAAGCTTAAATGAATGCTAGGTTCTTAGATTGATCTCTTTTCAGTGATAGGCACTCAGGTTGGTGAAAGAGATGGCAAAGTTATGTCCTCTGTCAGACATCTAGTGTTCTGAGCTGAGAGGCTACTACTTTTTTTTTTCTCTGTAATATTCCAACAGGCACACACACGTTTCCTTAAGGCAGAACTTCTTGAGCAAGAGTAGGGAGGAGAAGGGGAAAGTTTTGTTTCAATTTCCCTTTTCAGGTTTTTCTTTTAGAAACAAAATTACCTTACTTTAGATATGATGAAAGGTATCTTATGTCTTAAATAGTGAATTTGGAGTTTTCTGGTTTTGAAACATAAAATATTTTTAAAAAATTGAGGTAGTTCTGGGTCATCTGAGATCAAATTTTATTATGAATCTGTTTTTTTTTCTTCAGATATTAAAGAAGAAACTAATGATTGATGCTATGCTCTAAGAAAAAAAGAAGAGAAAATATTACCATTTTAGACTCTGTGAAGTAAGAACGGAGAGAAGAAGAGAATACTTTTTGCAACAGAAGCACTTTTTTGTTTCTTTTTGGAGGTAGATTTTTTTTTCTTGTTACCATGATGATTTTCCTGCTGAGAAAAGAAGTGGGGAAACTTCAGTCAATAAAAGCTTCTGGTCTATGTTTTTTGCAAATCTGATTTCATTCTTCTTACTGAATTCAGATCTTCCAGAGCACAGAGGGAGGAAAGCATTGACACCAGCACCAGAATTCCATGGATAGGCAAAAATTTGAGGTCATGCATGATGGCTAGAATCCTGGAATATGTGAGAAGTGAGCCCAGGAAAAGAAAAACATATACAAAGCAGAGGGAGGAACTCCAGCAAGTACCCCTAATTTTAGGGACTCTAGACAGTGGAAGAAGTGTCTGGGAAGTCTGTCATTGGTCCAGTGTTTGCTAACCCTGGGATTTTTTTTAAATTTCAATATAAAACTACTATTATAAATGCCAGCAATGTAACAAGATCCCCATCAGTTATTAATTGATTTAGCATGCTCTTTGAATTGTAGGCGATTTTAAATGTCTAAGGATTATACTATTCAGACTTACTAATCAACTAGTTACCAATCAATGTACATGTTCAGTAGCTACCACTTTTATGAGATACTTGAATGTCATCTCTTGGGTTGACCCAACAGTTCATTTCTGAGGTGGCTCAGTTACTGCAAAAGGAGTTAAACTGTCTACTGTCTTTCTCAATTAATAAGATCTGTGGAAAGTGTGCACAGGTACATCTGCATCCTGTTAGGATATCTTGCTGTTTAATTTGATAGAATGTTTCATAACTGTCATATCGTGGCATTTTTCTCACTGTCTTGCAAATCTTACTGTGGGAATATCAAGCTGCAGTGTTAGCAGGTGTAATTTAGTATAGTAAGTGATCTTGGCATGATAGTGTTGATTTCTTTACCTGGGACTGTCCTCCTAGAAAGCATAAAATATGTGAAGTCATTTGCCAGTGGCAGTAGCAGAGAACTGCTAAAGCAGAGATTATTTGCTTTGGTACATAAACAGATGGCTGTAATCTGTAGGCACTGTGGTTCCTGAATGAACTTAACCAACTGAATGTGTGCRATATATAATATGAATGACTAAAAATTTATGTGAGGCTATCATGCATCCTTGTGAGAGAAGACCATTGTGCTGCAGGAAGCTGAGGTGCATTTCCTTCAGTACCTTCTGTTTTTAACCCTGAGTCTTTCCACTGTATTTTGAACAAGGGAGAGTCCTTAGTAATTCTTATGTAAACAGTGACCTGCCTCTCTTGTACCTCATGAAATCTAGCATTGTCAGGCCTTTGTTTTTGAATTTTCCATAGTCTGTTGGTAAGGAGAGTTTTGCAGAAGCTGAGTGGTGCTGATCCACTTTTTTTTTTTTTTTTTTTTCCCTTTGCGTTCTGCAGCACTGTTTTATGGCTGTCAGTGGCCGAAGACTGCTGAAGAGTAAGGACTATAATCAGGGACAGATATGTATCATGTATTTACAAGTTAGCATGAGAGGTTCTTAAGATTTCATTTGCAAGTGCAAAAATGTTCACTGTCTGTAAMAGACTGGGAATGTGGTGGGGAATGTGTATTAGTTCACACTTTTTTCACTCACCCACAGCTGAACAGTTTAAACCAGTATTTCTAAGAAATGTGAATAGGAGTGTTTTCATTGCAATTACTGATTCACTCTGAAAACTGTTAATGATGATGACTGCAGCATTCTTTTAGTCAGGGCTGGTTATATATCTTGCCTGCGTCCAAAAACAACAATTTCAGAAGATAAAAAGCACAAAACCAATAACAGAGTGCAAACTTTCTGCTCTTACCTGTCTCTTCTCTTACAATAAAAAAGATTGTTATTTTAGAAAAATGTATTATTAGAAATATGCCTTTGGGATGTTTGGTAGCACAGTCAGGCAGAGAACTCTCCTCTTCTGCCCACAATGATCAGGATCACTAAGTCCTATGTGATTTAAYCTCATAAAATTTAGGGATTGAAACAGCATAGTTCAATGTTTTTAAACAGAAAATCTTTTGTATTTAAACATTTGGATAAAATGTTGGCATCTCCGAGTGGTTTGAATTGAATGCTTTGATTCATTTTCATGTTAGTACCTTAAATTAGCCAGGTTTTACTTGRCTTGAAGTTTTGCATCTAAGTTATTTTCATATCACTTAACAACTGCTGTAATGCTCTAGAGGAACTTGAGAGTATACACAGAATGCCAAATTCATCACTTGTGTGGTTCTGCAGACTTCACTAGAGCTAAGCCAGGTTTAATCTGTTCTAGAGGTATGCAGATTTTTTTTGCCAGGTGTTGCCATTAGCAAAACCAGGAACCATTTTTCACTCTGTGCTAGGCTGCATACCAAGGTGGAGGCTTGCATAATATTTTGAGCTTGTCTATTATATCTGCAATGTAGATGGCAGTAACGTTTTGGAATCTTTTTTTTTTTTTTTTTTTGAACTCCGGTTACACTGTTTTCCCTGCTTCAACTTGCTTGCCTAAAATTAAATGTATCTTTTGTAACCACTTTGTGTCTAGAACTGTGTGTACTCTTAATAGATTACCTTCCCATATTAAGCCTCAAGAAGTCTTACTTTGTTAGGGTGGCGTGATCAAAATTCAGAACATCGTAGCTTTCTGATTGCAGTGTTTCCTCTGTTGAAATTATTACACTAAATGACAATTGTTTTGCCTCAGACTATTGTAATTTATACTGAAAATGCCAAGCAAAGTAGTCAGAATTTCTAAATAAGTCAGACTAGGTGCAAGTGAATGTATTTATGTGTGCTATCGAGTATTGTTGTATTTTTGCCTAATTAATGAAGAGATTTTACTAGGTGGAAAGCCAAATTGTAGATGTATGTATTTGTATTGGACTAATTTAATGCCACTGTTTTAATACTAGAAATGATAATAAGGATACTGTAGTATGTTTCCACAGAAGAAAAATTGCTATAAAATTTTGTTCAGTTATCCACAGCATGGATGTTCAACTGAACAGTACCCACATGCACACTTACATATTCATACCTATCTACTATATTGCATATCTTAACATAGTTAAATCATAACATATTTTAACATAGTTAAATCATAACCACCTTCTCATTTTAAACAACTTATGTAAAAGTTGGTTTAAATTTGACCTGTTAACCTTTTTGTGTGTATCCTGTAAGTATACATTATTTTCTGCAAACAGGTCCTGCTGAATAATGTGAGAGGATGTAAAACTTCATAAGCTAATGCTTTTGTTCTAGTCAAGAAGAAAATTTTTTTCTTACAGGCCTCTCAGGTTTTGTAAAGTGGGCTATATTAGAAAGGATCAACATCTATTGAATTTAACAGTTGACATTCCCAAAGCATTTGTTGCTTTGCTTATTATAGGGATTGCTAGCATGAGCAAATAATTTACTGTGAATAGTAATATTGATTTTTCTTCATGTTGCTATGCTAAGCACAAGAGCAATACATTAAAAAAATCTGTTATCTGACAGTATCATCCATCTTCATAGATGAATGCTGACAAGTATGGAAATACCTGTGATGTCTCATTTAGCTTAATAATAATCATCGCTTCAGAACTGATAATAAACTTGCCAGATGTGTATGCACAGCATAAGGATGCACAGTTTGACTTTAAACCCAACACAGAGAGACTTCTAGATGCATTGCTCAGTCTTCTTGTGTCCCATGTGCATGTATCTGCATGGTCTCCTCAGACAGGAGTTGTTAAATCTTGAATATAAACCAGCAGCTTCACAGGGGCAGAGATTCTGAGAGCAGCCCAGTAAGTATTGCTGCTGAAAAGGTGAACTGCTAAGATGTGTTTGATTTTACAGCAAGGCAACTATAAAGAGTCAGGAATTTAAAAGTTCCAACTATATAAAGGTATATAAGCAACCATCTTGGGATACTTTCCTGTGTCCTTAAGGCTTACTACATATTTTTACAACACTGAGAAAAAAGGGGTCAAGTTCCTCTTCCAGAAAATTATTAGTGAAGTATGAGCAAGAGAGAAGGTTGCTTTCCATTATGTCTGCACAGTGCTGAGTTGCCTCTGTTTTGCCTGGGGGCAAAGAGGGAGTACCACTCCTCCAGAACTACCTGTTGGTGGTGGAGAAACAGGTACAAGCTGCCAGGCAGGAACCTATCTGCCTTGCCTTTTCTGCAGCAAGGTGATTTTCTCCTTTTCTCCTTTCCCTTCAATGGTGAAATTATGTTGCTGCTTCTCAGCCCAAACTCCTGGGGAAGCTAGGTTTCTACCTGATTTCTTCTCACTGCTCCAGGGCATGCCACAGCAAGACACCTCTGTGCTCCAGAAAAGTGCATGGTTCATGTGTGCAGTCATGACTGCCTGCCGGGGGGCTCAGGCAGGGGCTTCAGCTCTCTTCGATTGTGCCCACTCTACCTTGCACTGCACACTGCTCCAGAAGCTCATCAACCCAAACCAGCTGTGATGCACAGGGATTAGAAGTGACAAGTGCCCCTTGTTTTGAGCTACCATAATCTCTGCTGTTGGAGGAATGCAGAAACATGATGGGAGAAGGTAAGAGAGCAAAAGAAGGCCAAGAAGAGAGAGAATAATAAAAGAGGGGGAGGAGGACAGATACAGCAAGGTATAGTGTGTGACTCTTTGTGTTGTGACTAGAATCCTTGAGTTTGTGAACAACAGTCTAGTAAAAATATTCTGTGGATGCTGATGTGGAGCACAGCCACTGCCATGACTTTGAGACTGCATGAATTTGAGCTAGCATGTAGGAAAGCCACATGCTGCCATTATCTGCTGTTCCACACACTGGCAGGCTGGTTCACCTGCTGGGTTGTTTACACTTCTGTACACTTCTGTGCTTGCAACAACAGAAAAAAGGGGTGAAAATATCTCCCGTAATTTGTGTTTGCTGTTCTCTGAAGACCAGTCATGGTTTATTTTTACAGCAATCACCAATTTTAAAAAGCACTTTCATGTTTGTGTAACGCTCCTCTAGTAACAGGGGAATACATGCCCTTTGAGCCCTGGAAGCAAATGCCAGCAGTGGCTGTGTGCTGCTGGAGGAATACCATACCACTGCTGAAAGCATGTTCCCTGCTGATTCATTTCTTTAATGGCCAGGGAAGAAAAGCTTTTTGTATACAGGCAACAAAATAGCAGCCAAAGCATCATACAGGAAAAAAAAAAATCTGGCTTTTTTTTTTTTTTGGTTTGTTTAACTGGGATGCACATCCTGTCAGAGCTGCTATACTGAGTCATACATCTCTTTGAAAACATTCTTTTAAACTCCATCTGCACAAAGACAGGAAATGGAAAGGGAATCCCCATCTCTTCTCCTCTCTGCCGTATATCTTTCAGTTCCAGCTGTGTTGGTCCTAAACCAGAGTCTGCAGGAGGGGAGGCATGACTAATACTTGTGGGAACATGTGTCCTGCTTGCCTGCCATTATGAAGCAATTGCATAAAAGCAGTTTTCAAGGGGTGCAATCCATGTGATTGCCCCAGATTGAGCTGGTCACAGAGGAAGTACCAGATAATAGCTGCAGAAACCTGCCTGTAAGTCACCCAAATTCAAACCAGCCCAGTAAGTGTGTTGGCGTGTTTCTGCTTCTGTCAGTCTGGGCTCCAGTAACTTCCAGTTATCTACCTTAGTATTTAATTATCTACCTTCAAAGGGGACTTGGGAACTCCATTGCTAGGCTGATTTCCATAACAAACTGTGTTTCCCAGCACATTTAACCTTGAGTCTCAGAGTTCAGCTGGGTTCATTCCTCTCTTATCAGGCAGCTGACAATAAAGACAGCGCATGTTGTTTTAGGCCCTCGGCAGCAGCACAAGTCCAATCACATGCTCTCAAAGGGTTTGTCTGGTACCAGTGGTGAGAAATTAGGACTTAAATTAGAAATAGAGTAACCATTTCACAAATCCCTGTGATAAATATTAAATTAGTCACTAGAAGAGGGCTGGGATCTTCTTGCAGCTAAGCACCCAGATTCAGGCAGTGCTGAAGTTTACACTCAGGCTTGTTTCTATGTCCTCTATGACTTAATTCCTTGCAAAATTAAGCTGTTTCAGGCAGCAGGACTGCCTCAAGCCTGAGCTACCCTTGTTTGGTAAGCAGGGTGCACTATCTAGAGATTTGTGTCTGCCTCCCTCAGGAGATCAAGCCACAGCATCCCTCTGTGAGATAGTGCTTGGCTGTTCTACAGTAAAGGGTCTCCAGCAGCATTGTGTTTGGAAAGGAAGGTAGTTGAGTTTGCAAAGACCCAAAGGGGAAAGATGACTCTGCAGTTCAGAGGAAGAAAGCCAAGACTCAAGGGGATTTGCAACATCTGTGACATTTCCTTTTGCTTGATTCAATTGACTGTAGACAGGTGGACTGGCTTTCATGAATCCAGCTTTTAGCAGGAGAACAACATCCTCTCTCTGCATCCCTCTCAGAGGAAAAAAAAAAAAAAGAAAAAAGGGAGCAGGAACTTCTTGATTCTACTCTGCAAAGTGACTGTGGGAATGTGGTGCTTTCTCTTACAATAGTAAAATAAGAGTTGCTTCTGTCTGATCTATTATCTATTATCTCAAAAACCAAGGTAGCTGTGGTAAAATACACTAGGTGCTCTAACTGAATCTGGGCATCATCAGATAATTTAAGTTCCTGTTTTGGAAACACTTTTTGCTTTCAACGGTGTTCACACAAAATTAATGAGCCCCAGCATAATTTCATGAATGTAAAGCAAGGAGCTATTTCTAGATAGTAGAAATGCACTCATGGAAGGCTACAGGACTTTTCTGCTAGCAATTGCATAGAATCTCAAAAAAACTCTGCTTGAAGCAGAGCTGGCAGGCACATAACAAGAGACTATACACAGACCAGAGCTGATGTGCAGCCATTAAGACACAATAATAACAAGGCCTTACAATCATTTTTTAAAGGCTAGAACAACAATTTAAAGAGCGTGAATGTTGGTTATGTCAAAAAAAATGCACAATAAGTATGAAGATAGTGGAGTTCAGAAATTAGGAAATGCTACAGTGAAGGTATAACTTTTCTTCAACTTCTTCTGTGCCTATGTATTATAGTAGTAGGGGAGCCTGTAATTAGACTTTTTAAAATTCAGAACCTGTGTCTGAGCTGATAAGTAGGCAGTTATTTTGAGTTTTTTTAGTCTTTTCAGTCAGTGTGTGACTGAGGCCATGTTTACTCCATGTAAGATTAATTCTTCCCTGAGTAGTTACTAATTTCCATGTGGTATTTTGATGATGCTCATCAGTATTTTTTGCAAGTGTCCTGTGTACACTGAAGCATTCACCCAATGAGCTGCACAAATAGGAGCCACTATTACTATCCTGTTCTACGCCCTTGCTTTACAGCCTGGGACCTCAGGCACAAAAATACTTAAGTTCAGAAATAAAAAATGACTTCGGATTGAGACAAGAAAGGTGTAAATCTTCAGAAGGGGCAATGTTTTGTCATGCATGATTCTCACAGACTTCAGCTGCTGCCATGCCTGCTTAGCACCCCAGTAAGACAAAGTATACTAAAGTAAGCAAGCTAAATTCACTTAGCACACTCAGAAAACAAGGAATGCAGAAAGAGGCCAACTATGTGACTTGCCCCACATCCCCTCCACTCCGTCGGCAGAAGCAGGGCTTTTGTCCCTTCTCATGGCAACACTAAACTGTGTTCATCACAAGGCCATTCTTTCTCTTCCTTTATTCCCTTGATTTGATCTGTTCATTAGCCACCTTCTAAGTCCTGCAAAAAGTAGAGATCTTACAGGTCTATATCATAATGAATATGCATGAATTAGAGGTTTACATGTTCTCCATATTAGCATAACTTGAGATTGCAATTTTAATTTCATTTATTGTCTGTTGTTGACTTTTTTTTAAAATAAATGGCAAAAGCTACATTTCATAATGTGGAGTCTTACTAGCAAACACAATGCTCATCCAAAGACTGGATTCTTCAATTTCATTATTTGATCTAAAGAGCTAACTGATAGACCCTTTCACCAGGCCAGCATTTCAGCTTAGAAGAGGCCTTTTTATCACTTGCTCCAGGTTCCTGTGTAGCAAGGCCACTGCATTTTCTCTCTTCTGTCATTCCCCACACCTCTCTCTGCCCTGCCAGCTTACTGTTCTCTTTAACTTTATCCATACACTTATGCTCTGCATATGTCTTCCCAATCTGTTTCCAGCTTTGACTTTTTCTTCCCTCCCCAGTTTTCCTCCTTTCCTGTACTCTCCCAGCCCTTATCTCCAGCTCCTTTTCCCTGATACAAGGCTCACCGTATTCTCCACACTGCTGTCCTCACACTGCAGGCAGCAGCCAAGGCACCCAAGCTTCCCTGCTTTTAGTGACAGCACCCAGCACTCTGGTAACACCATTGGGATGACCCACTCAGCGTCTACAGTGTGAGACTGGAGTCCTCCTGGGGACAGAGKGATATTTTTTTAAAATGGTGACAGAATGGGTGGCAGGTATGGAGGAAGACTGTGGTGCCACTGGCCCCTACTTACCTACTTATGGCTATAGCTGTTAGGGCACTTTCCCAGGACTTTGGGGATGTATGCTTAGCTCCTTTGCTGGCAGGTCTGAGTATGGGAGCAAATGAAGAAGTCATTGGCTACTCTGTGATTCTTTGTTTTTCTGTTGAAATAACAATATCAAAAAAAATCAAAATTGGTCTCAAATGAGGGGCAGAACCCTTGTGCTTACCATGGGTATTCTGGAGATGAAGCAACCTGGCTGTTGTAAATATTTTGTTATAAACAACGCCATTGTTCAAAATGCATGAATGCTCTTGGAACTGATATCTCTCTTCCCACAGCTGCAGGAAGGGTCATGACCACCGCACTGTAGTCGTGCATCTATCTGACACAATGAACGTCAAATTATTCAGCACATAGCAATACAAGAACAGCAATGGATCCCTGGGTGTGAGAAAACCTGCTCTTGTACTTACAGCACAGTAAGTTGTTCCTGCACCTGGCACGTTTCACTGTTGTGTCATGCATCATTTCTGTGGGAACTTGGTAACACACCCAAGAGGAGGAGTTTTACAAAACAATTGTGTGATGTCTGCCATAAAGTATTTAACACAAAAGAGAGAGAATAAACATGAACCACTTAACTAGCTAAAATGCAAAATGTCTGACACTTCTAGTGGTCCTGACTCCAAAAAGTTCTGAAGAGCAAGGCACACAGAGTTATGGGAAAAAAATCTGTTCACCAGGGTGATTCACAGTCAGGACAAACTGAGACAGTCTGGGTGAGGTTAGAGCAAGTTAACCACAGGCTAGGATTACCTTTTTGTCATTTGCAGTCTTATGTTCCCACACTTCTAAGGCCAAACCCTGCTTTAAGTCTTACTAGATATGTTTTGTTTCTGTTTTATTATAAAGCTCGAAGATCAGAGAAGAAAAGACTAGATGGAGCTGAATAAAACCAGTGGATTTCCTGTGTGTTGTTTTGCCTGAGGCAGCAAACAAGAACCATTGGAAATTTGCAGGCATTCCTGAAAGACTTGTACCTCAGGACATGTTTGAGTAACCTGGGCACTTCATGGCAGCCTGCAATGGGTCGCATGCTTTTGGATTTTAGCTCATCAGGAGTTCCCTGTAAAATGGTAGATCTTCTCATTACAAAGAAGCTATGGCAGAGGTGTGCCACAATCCTGGACAAAGGTTAGCTTTGGGAGGGTTGAGAGTGCCTGCTCCCTTTCACCTGGTATACAACCAAAAGCTTATAGGCTGGTAATTCAGGCTAGTAATTAAGGCATCATCTAGAGAGACAGGAGTGAAAGATGGGAGGTCTGAATTCCCCTTGGCAGAGAAAGGACTTGATCTTGGGGAAGTCTGTTGTGTAAAAGGGCCCTTCCTCCTGACATGTCCTTGAAAAAAAAAATAGGATTCATTTGCTTCTGGAGTTTTATGCTGCATGTTACTCTCTAGATATGCTAGAGATGTCCTTGAGCAGCCATATGGGTAGACTTTCCAGAGAAGGCAGCCTCTTCCTTGACAAGGCTGAAGCAAAAGCCAGCAACTCAGCTCTGACTAGGCTGAGAAATGTGGTTTGCACTAAGGCACAGCTCTCATTCCCAGGAAAAGCCTGATGATTATCTACAGGTTTTGAGGTACGCATGGGGACAAGCATATGCAAAGCTTTTGAGCTTTGTACTCATAGTTCTAGGGACACAAACACTAAGGTGCTGGGTCCTTTTTGAGGATTCAGCTCAAAATCCAGTAAGTATATACAGAAGCTTACACTTCCGTGTGCTTTTTCTTCCAAAAAGGGATAGGCACATCTCTGACAGAAAGCAAATGCTATCATCATCAACTTTCAGGCACTGCCCCCAAAGCAGAGGCTATCTTTGAACTAAACAGTTGTTAGATACTTTTTTATTTTCAATATTGACAAAACAACATTTTTTTTCTCTAAGTAAGTTCATTGTTGGAAATGACAGAACCTTGTTTGCTGAAACTTCAGTACATACATACAAAACATCCAAMTTGAGCCAGAGAGCATGGAAAATTCTAGCCCAAGCACTTGAACTTTGGCATTTATAAGGAACTGATGACAAGGGCTGATTATGAAAAGTGTCAAGAAATCTTATGAACACATATTACTAGCTGCAGTGCTAATTACGCAAATAAATGTGACATGCATTGTAAAATAAAACATTTACTGAGGGAAAGACTTTAAATTTTAACAGAAACCTTATTCCCTGGGAGCAAATGGGGTGTTTGTCAGAAATGCAGAGGGAAGGAAGTAACAAAACATTGCCAGAAGTAAATGGCTCTACGTTCTTGGAAGGGCTTTGATAGCCGGTGTTTACCTGGCTGTACAAAGCACAGGAAGTAAGCTCACTAAACGTGCTGACAGGATCACGAGGGGATTGGATGGCAAAGAAATCAGCCTTTAAAAATTGCAGTGCCAAGTCAAGGATGGATCTGAGCTGGTCCTTGCAGTGAGGAGCAACCGACTCTAGTCGTATTTGTCATAGGAGGTTAGCAGCCCTGCCAAAGACAAGGGACCTTGACGGTAACAAGTGTCAAGTGGCACAATTACTGGCTGGTCAACTTTCTGCCCCATCTCCACCTTCAGTTTTGTTTCTTTGTCCATCAAGAAGTCCTTCATCATGGCCACTCTACCCTTCATAAACCCATAAAGTGCCAAAAAAACCTGCTTATTGTTTTTCATCAATATGGTTCTTCTAACCTTGGTCACTTGTTGGTCAGAATACAAGGGAAACACAAAAGGGCACGTCCTACAGCTTTTCTTAGAAAGCAGCTGAACAAAAGCCATGTCTGTGACAACTTTCTGCAGGAAACTGTCCTATGTGGAAGATTTAATGATTTTCTCAGAATGGTGGTGTGGTATTTTCCCTATACTTATTGTACCTGCTTTTAACAAAAATTAATTTTCAGTTAGCCCAAAGCTGGAACAAGTTTCAAGATTGGTAAAAATAGAAATTTATTTTAAAGGATGCCACTAACAAGCACAGCACTGCAGGATCCCCCTTGTGACAATACAGGTTGGGGACTGACTGGGGAGCAACTCTATGGAAAGGGCCTTGGGAGATATTGTAGAGAGCAAGCTGAACAGGAGCCAGCAGTAGGCCCTGGCAGTGGAGGTGGCCAATAGCATCCTGGGCTGCATGAATGGAAGCATGCTGCCAGTAGATCAAGGGAAGTGATTATCCGCCTCTACTCAGCACTCGTTAGACCACATATAGTATACAGCATCCAGTTCTGGGTCCCCTAGTATCAAAAAGGCCATGAAACTGGAGTGAGTTCAGTGGACTACAACCAAAATGGTCAAGGTGCTGGAGCACATGCCCTGTGAGAAGGAGCTGAGGTTATGAGGCTTGTTCAACCTGGAGAAGAGAAGGAGGACCTAACATTACTTTTTGCTTCCTATGATTGCACCAGAGTAATATGTTGTATCTGCTTCCTGTCATGTGGTGCACTATACTGGAAGTCAGCAGCAGGGCCAGCCAGAGAGGGTCCTACTGTAGGGCCAGTGGAGAAATCATGATAGACCGAGGAAACTATGCAATGTAACTGACAGAGTTAGGTTGGCAGCGCAGCCCCATGTGCTTCATTAGTGTTAGCAAAATGAAATCCGAATGGCTCAAAGGACAGAGACAAAATTCAGATATTTCTCTGTCTTTATATTTTGACAAAAAAAAATACATCTTTTTGTTGTCCTGTTGGCTGCTAGCAGATATGCAGTATGTCATCTTTCATTCTGCTTCTGCAGGAAAAAGCTTTACACACTCAGCTCACTTGCTTGCCATTAAAGTATGGTCAAAGGCAAGTGATATTCGACTGTGTTCTTTCTTCTACATATTGGCATCATGTTTGCCACCTTCAGTTCTTTTAAAGGACTTTTCTGATTTGCACACCATGTGGAAATCTTCAGCTGTTTATGGAGGAAGAAGGCTAAAACAACAGGTGGTGCTAAGGAGCTGGGAGAGGGGAGAAAAAAAAATCCTTCCTGTACCACAAGCACAGCCAAAATCTAAATGTTTACATTGCCTGTAAAAAATGGTTTTAAAAGGAGTATAGAAAGAAATAAAAATACAAAAAAAAAAAATAGATTTTCTTTAGTTGGTAGTTATAGCAATGTTAATGGCTGAGAATCTATGAATGACAATCTTCTCATGCTATACAACCTTTAGGAGCAAAGATTACTGGGGGCTGTAGTCTCTTGATACTGTAAAACTGACTGAGCAGCTGCCCCCAGAAGAACGGTGCATGAAAGGTAGTTCTCCTGTAAAACTGATACTGTGATGCCTAAGGTAAGGCTCTGACTGGACACAGAGAGGCAGGAGGATTGTTTATCTTGGCTGGTGAAATGTGATCTAGATCCCTTTTCACCTTTGGGATACATAACTTTTTGCAAATTCTGTACACTGATAAAGCCAGTCCTGAGGAAAAGCACATATTACTGGCTGATTCTGACTTTACCCTCCTGCTCCCCACCTTCATGTCTAGTAAGGGCAGCCACAGGTTGCCGTGTAGCATAAGGTGCGACCTGTCCTTTAGCATCTCTGGGGACAATAAAATTTATGGGGGAGAGGGGTTGCCTGCCTGGTTTATGGGACTGGACTCAATAGTACAGACAGGCTTCACTGTCATCTCTGAACAACAAAGATTTCTTTTGTCTTCACTAATAAAGAAGTAGTCACACAGAATTGCAATGGATTAACCAGTCCCATGCAAGAAGGAGCAAAACAGTATCTTCTGTTGAACATTCACGGCCTTTTTTACAGCTGTGACCTGCAAGTAGACCAGGTCATGAATCACAGCTCAATCTCAACTGGCCCTCTCAGTCTCTCCTCATCACCTGTTGCACTGCTGATGGTGGGATGTGATCTGACATTTTGAGGTGCCAGTTTCCCTCCTGGGAATACTTGTGCCATACAGCATCTCTCTGTAAGGACGAATGCACATGAAAGCAGGCATTCCAGTACTGCCAAATGAAAGGGACAGATAAATCCCAGCAGTAGGAAGTGTCAAGGCAATAAACTGATTTTTTTTTTTGATTAAAGAACCCCTCAAACCTTGCAGCAGCTAGGTAGGACAGTGGGTTTACAGAGGCTTGCTGAATATTCTCTCGGCTTTTCATGAGCAGAGGTGGTGAGGTGTGCAACCTGAAGGGTCAGTTTGCACCAAACTTCACTTGTGTGAAATTGAAAAAACCTGTTGCGCCATGTGCTGTTTCAGGCTTCCCCATCTCTCATACTCCCTCCTTGCACAGTGTAATGTAGCAGCATCTTCAGAAAACTGGGCAGGACAAACTTGTGTTTTAACTAACAGGACCTGCCATATCAATGTTGATATTTTGAGGATTAACAGGGAGAGATTTCTTTGGCAGAACAAAGCAGCAGAAGTCCAGTAGTCCAGTGCATAGCACGTTTGCAATTAAATGTCAGTGTTAAGAGTGAGGCRTAAAAGGTCACTTCTTAGCTTCTGTCCGAATGTCTATTGAATGTCAAATGGGCAGTTAGAGAAGAGAAGCATTCAAAACGCTGTGAATGGCTGCCTTGTGGATTCATTTTGCAGTAGCCACGCCTGTAGAAGTCTGTCTCCAGCAGTGGAAAATCTCCCTGATCTATTCTTACCGTTGCCAGCAAAGTCTGGCAACTGCCTGGATGTGCTAGATTCATTTTAAAGTGACTTTTGACAAGGTTCAAGGTCCGGGACACTGGTAGTTCAAATTAGGTTGTTTTCTCAGAGCTGTCAACCAGCAGAAACTGAAGAGGTGGCTCATTATGTAATCATCATAATTATATATTGACTGTAGGCAGAAACCACCTTCTAAATATAGAAAGACAACAAAACCTAGCTTGCACTGTGCTACCTTAGTGCCTGTGCATATGCGCATATGCATCACTATGGGAGTTGAAACCCAACCCTCCCCCCCCCCCAAAAAAAGTGACTCCTATCCCATCTCTGGCAACACTCGAACTGAAAGTCAAGTCAACCGAAAAAAAATGAGGTTCTGAAATGCTGGAGATGAATGACCAATTCTTAAGAAATGCCTGCAAACTGTTCATATTCTTTTGTCCTGATGGGTAAAGGGTACACAGCACTGTTTTGAGTGGGTTAATTTGCCAAAGTAAACCCAGTTTTCACTGGAACAATGCTCTTTCAAAGCTCTTCCAAGTTACCCAGCAGATAATCACGTCGTCCCCTTCTGCAGATACATCTTCTCTACACCCTTTAAGAGTAAGCCAATTAATTGTTGAAATGTAATATATGTGATGTGACAGATTAATTTTTTTTTATGTCTGAAAGGACATGATTCTTTTTTCTTTTTTTAAAATCTGTTAGCCTGTTACCAAAAACTGGAAATAAAACTCCTTAACACCAATGTAGCATTAAAAAGCAGGCATTCCTTTAATAGGTGCTGCAGCCATAGGCGATCCTTCCACCTACTACGCCCCCCTCCCAAGACCATGAACAGTTGAGCTTATCTCTGATAACTCTCAGACATATTCATTACAATTAATTGGGGTATTCATTACTCCAATTGGGAATTCGCTTATATATTTGCATATTATTATGTGTGGGCACTGAGTCCTTGAGGGGCTTTTTTTTAGGGTCACAGGAGTCTCTAGTAGTGGGTAGGTGTTACACCAGGAATACCAGAATGACCTTTAGTTGAATTCTTTGCTGGAACTTCCATATAGGTCTTGAATGGAACGTCCATATTAATCTTGACTTGGCTCTTCCTTGTTTGTCATTCTTATTGGTTTTACAATTCAGTTCAAACCAGTCTATTCTGTTCTGACAGTGAAGACCTCCTGTTGTTATCTTAATGGTTACGGCTAGCTGGGCGCCAGTTACATTCTAGTTGAGAAACTTCAAGGCCTACTTATCTATAACAGTTCCCCCCTTTGAGACTTCCAAACTCAGGAGTCTCACCTAATAGGATAGGTACCGGCTAATGGTTATGGTTATTATTTTGCAGGTATCTCTTTCTTTCCTCTATATGTACAACAAAAAATTAGTGACGGTAAGCACTGTACCATTACACAAGAAATTATAATTACCAGAATTGTCAGGACTGAAGTTTGTACCAGTGAGGCCAGCCATCCAGGCAAAGAGATCCCTCCTAATCCCTTCAGAACCTTTTTTATTCAGGTGTCTTCGCTGCTTTTCCGAAGATCCTGGTCTTGTTGCACTTTTTGCCTAATTTGCTCAATCTGTTTATTAAGGCTTTCTGTCACATTGGGAATATGGATGCAGCAGTGATCTGAATCTCATTTTAAATATCCACACATTCCCTGTTCCTTTGCTAGGATTAAATCTAGAGCTAAACAGTTTTTGTAATATCATCTTGGTATTGGCCTGCACCTGTGGATTGAACTCTGCAAATCCCTTTTCTGTCACTTTAGGTAATTGTTCTACTTGCCAAGTAAGGTTTTCTGTTAATTTCCTACTGCCATTAATCCAAGGAAGATAAGACTTTGGATTCCCTATCCTATTTTCACTGCAGTGCTAGACCCTTTCCACATATCTTCAGTGGTTTCCCTTTTAACTTTCCTCCAATACTGAGCTTTATTGGGACTCCTCTTCCAGGCTGGACAGAAGATCACTTCTAATGTTACCAACACCGTAAGCTGGGCAGGAGTATAGGCCAGCTGGGTTGTCCAGCTTCTGCTGCTGAGCACCCAAACACTGTATCCTGGGGCTGAGGCTCCCACTGGGCATTCCTGTCCAGAAAATGTCTCATTTTAGCACAGGCTTTGTATCTCTAAAACTCTTCTAACAATAAACGGGAGAGTATTGTTGTTGCATATACGCCCTGAAATGTTGCAAGTGACTTAGAAATTGGGGGTCCAAAGGTGAGGACCATTTAGGGCAGCTATTGCCCTTACATCCAAAAAGAGTGCAGTTATCTCCTTTCCTCCATGTTGTCGGATTCTGCAAAACCCTGCTCCCTCTCTGCCTACACCGATTCTCCTGGTCTAGGTAATATGTTGCATTTGCCTCTTGTATAGCTTGAAGAATGTCATTCAATTTCATCGGGTCAGTAAGATTTAAGGATATAATTTTCCATGGCATAGATTCTGAGGCACTATGTGGGATGGGTAGGCAGGCTGTTACACTAGAAAGCTTACTCATCTTCCCAAAACCTTTAACCAATCCTACAATTAGATTGTCTTCCCAATTTGTCTCATATAATTCTCATTTCTGTCTTGATTCTAATTTTTGACTGCTATTTCTCCTACTTCCTAATTGAATAATTTTCCAACTCCTAGAGGCTTGATCTGGATGAAATTTGACTACACCCATTATCCAATCCTGTCCTTTACAATGGTTCAATAATAAAAGGATTAATACTACAAACATCATTATCGAAAAGATTCCTGTATCCTGATGCTCACTACGTTAGTGGTTCTCCCTCTGGATTTTCAGTTTGAGCAGGTCCTTAGTTGCAATTGTGGTCCACTGAACAGGGTGTGGAGCTGACCCAGGGATCCACTCCCTCTAATTTGAGGGCGGTATATGTTGTCAAAAGTTCCTGTTGCCATCCTTTCCACTTTTCCTGGAGGGYTTCTGAGTTCCAGGATTTCAGGTAAACCCAGTTGATACTGGGTCCAGCGAGACATCGTCCAGTGAGAACGATGAATCTGCTAAGGGCTACCAGAGTCTTTCCTAGGGAGATCAAATATAAACGTTAAGTCTGCCTCACTCGCTATATGGGGTTCTCTAGGTATTAAGGGGACCTGGTACGGTTTTCCGTACAGCACCTCGTAAGGGATGATCCTAGTTCTTGTCCTGGGCTGTATCTGAATCCTCAAAAGCACTATTGGAAAAGCTAGTGGCCATTTTAGAGATGTTTCTTGAAAAATTTTACTAAGCTGCTTTTTTATGGTCTGATTCATTCTTTCTATCTTACCACTAGGTGAGGTCTTGATGGGGTGTGTAATTCCCATTTCATCTATAAAAATTTTGATGTTCCCTGAACTACCTCTGAGATAAAACCATTATCTGAAGATACACGTTCAGGAATCCCAAACAGAGGAATTATTTCTTTTAGTAAAATCTTAATTAGTTCTTTTGCACAATTGGTGGAACACAGGAAAGCTTCTGGCCAACAAGAAAATGTATCTACCAAAACAAGTAAATATTTAAACCAATCACATTTAGGTAATTCAGAGAAATCTATCTGCCAATGTTCCCCTGTGGTTAATCTTCTTCTTACTTCTCCCATAGGTGGTTTATTCTAAATTTTGGGGTTATTTGCACAACTGTTGGGGCATCTTTTTACAATAAGGTCAGCATTAGATTGCATCTTTGATTCCACAGTGTATCTTTTTGCCTTGCTTATCACAGCATCAGCTCCCATGTGAGTTTCTTCACGCAATCTCTTAAGGAGCACTCCCATCATTTTGGCAGTAGTTAAAACCTGTCTTTGGGGCGACCCATCACTCTTCAGCATTTTTTGTACTTTTTAGCCTTTCTGACAATTGATTTTCCTTATATGAATGTTCAGGAGGTCTCATTTGTATCTTTCTACCGTGTATTAAAGCTCCAATCACCTGTTCTGCTAACGCTGCTCTTTCGGCTGCCTTATCTGCTCTCCTGTTTCCTTGTGCCACTTCACTATTTCCTTTCTGGTGGGCTTTATAGCTACCTCCTTGGGTTCCATTATTGCCTGTAATAATCTTAATATCTCTTGTCCATACTTTATATTCCTTCCTGCTTCTCAATCTGAGCCTTTTTCTTTGAAACACAATACCTGGCAAGTCCCCCAAAAATTTAACAGACTCGCTGTCACTTCTAGACATATTTGCTCTGAGTCAGCTTTTACAGTGCGTCATCTACATACTGTAAAAGAGTGGCATTTTTATTACCATCCTGCCACTGGGCCAAGATTTCACCAAACAGGGTAGGACTATTCTTGAATCCTTGAGGAAGACCATCCAGCATAACTGCTCCTTCTTCCTCGTAGTGGGACATTCACATTCAAAGGCAAAAAATGTCTGGCTTTGCTCTTCTATGGGAATACAGAGAAAAGCATTTTTTAAATCTCAAAAAAGGTATTAATTAGGGCTTCCAATCCTCTACATGCTTCTAGCTTGATAGGGTACTGATGCACCCTAACCGGCTTCACTCCTGGTTGTAGCTCTATTTTGACCAGGGTCATGTTTTTCGCTTTACCTGGCTTCGTCGAGGCCTAGAGGGGAATCACTACATCCAATATACCTGGAATGGATACTTGCACTGTTATTCTCTGGAGCTTTCCATCAAAAGGCAGATTTGCACCCTCCATACAGATTCTGGAGGGCTGTGGAGCTGCAAAGAATTCTTGGAGAAGGTTATCTACACATTCAATTTGCATAGTAAATCCCATCCTAATAAAGGGAAGGCACACTCTGGCATACAGAGAAACTCATGAGTCAATTTAGTACCTCCAAATGTACACTCCACTGGTTGCAAAAATAGCCTCAGAGTTTTCTTTCCCGTAGCCCCAACAATAGTGGTAGTAAGGGCCCTTTACAGCAACTTATCACTGAATGAGTGGCTCCACTATCTAATAAAAAATTTATAGTTTCATTTCCCAGCTTTACTAGAACCAGGAGATCAGCTGGGGTGATCCTAATTTTCCGCCTGGTCCCCTTCATTCCATATTTGATCTCTCCAACATAATTAGGTCGGTATTTTCTGGGCTCTGTGACTTTATTATCCTTCTTCGGTCTGGACACTCATTTTTTTTCC
Organism: Rhea americana; assembly: GCF_003343005.1. Taxonomy (NCBI): domain Eukaryota; kingdom Metazoa; phylum Chordata; class Aves; order Rheiformes; family Rheidae; genus Rhea; species Rhea americana. The sequence continues at coordinate 579,699 of NW_028186466.1, read as the reverse complement.
AATGTCATTCCTGTCCACAAATTATGCATTGATTTGGACCCAAAGGGGGCCTAGGGAGGCCTCCTCCCAACCTCCCTCTCCTTTGACCTCTTCCTCCTCTATTACATCTTCTGCTTCCCCTGCTCCCTACCTTGAAATTCATCTTCTTGAATGGTTGCTGCCAGGAGAGAGGTTTGTAGTTTCACTTGGTTTTCTTTTTCTTTTTCCCTTTTTATCTTGGTTATTACGTAACTTATATGCTATTTCTATCAGCTGTGAAAAAGACATTTCCCAAGCCCCACCTACCTTATGTAGCTTCTTTCTAATATGCTGAACTGACTGACCAATGAATAGCGTATTAGAGAGTCTTTGACTTGCTTCCTCATTTGGATCCAGGTCTGTCCATTTTCTAGCTGCTTCACATAATCTTTCATGAAAGGCTGAGGGATTTTCTTCAGGCCCTTGCTTTACTTCATGTAACTTTGATATATTCTTTGGTTGTGCAACCCTGTATCGAACCCCACATAGAATTAACTGTTGATATTGCTTCAATAGCTCTCTACTTTTGCTCCTATTTGGATCCCACTCTCTATCCCTTCTGGTGAGTAAGCAGACCTCAGGATCCTCTTTTCTGTCCCTTTTCTCATCCTCTTCTTTTGCCTTATCAATTACCAGCCTCCTTTCTTCTCCCATCAGGGAAGTATTCAGTAGCGCTTGCACATCTCCCCAATTATGACTATGAATTATTGTAATAGTCCCTCAAAATTGATGCAGCTTCTCAGGATTTTCCCTACATGATCCAACAGACTGCTTCCAATTTAATAAATCCAAGATTGTAAAAGGAACACGTACAAACACTCACAGTCCTTCCTGTCCTGCTGCCTGCATCAAAGGAGCTCCTAGTTCAGCCAGATATAGGGCTGGACTCTTTGTTTTCTAACGTGGGGTGAGGATGAGGGTGAGGATTCCTCAACTGATGTGAAACTATTTACAAAAGGCGAGGGGGCATTGTCAGTAATTGTACATTCTCCTGTTCCTCTCCATTCAGAATTTTTCTATAACTTAAACAACATCCATTCTCTTCAACAGTATTAATTATAATATAGTATCCCACACCTCCATACAGAGACCAGAATTATTATTATTATATACCTTATATTGACCAGTGTTACAGTTCAAGGTCATATTTTCTGGCCATTGCTCATAACATTTCAATGATGCAAAGAAGGCAGAATTACTGAATGCCTTCTTTGCTTCAGTCTTCACTGCTAAGGGCAGCCCTCAAGAATCCCAGAGCCTGGATGTGAGGGAGAAAGTCCAGAGAAGGGAAGACTTTCCTTTGGTTGAGGAGGATAGGATTAGAGACCTTCTGGGCAGGCTAGACATCCACAAATCCATAGGCCTTGATGGAATGTACCCATGGGTACTGAGGGAGCTGGCAGATGTTGTTGCCAGGCCGCTCTCCATCATCTTTGAAAGGTCGTGGAGAACTGGAGAGGTGCATGAGGCCTGGAAGAAAGCCAGTGTCACTCCAGTCTTCAAAAAGGGCAAGAAGGAGGACCCAGGCAACTACAGAGCGGTCAACCTCACCTCCATCCCCAGAAAAGGTGATGGAACAGCTCCTCCTGGATGTCATCTCCAGAGATATGGAGGAAAAGAGGGTGATCAGGAGTAGCCAGCATGGACTCACCAAGGGGAAATCATGCTTAACCAATCTGATAGCCTTTAGCCTTCTATGATGGACTGACTTGGAGGGTAGATGAGGGGAGAGCAGTGGGCGTTGTCTGCCTTGACTTCAACAAGGCTTTTGACACTGTCTCCCATAACATCCTCCTAGGTAAGCTCAGGAAGTGTGGGTTAGACGAGTGGACAGTGAGGTGGATGGAGAACTGGCTGAAAGGCAGAGCTCAGAGGGTTGTCATCAGTGGCGTGGAGTCTAGTTGGAGGCCTGTGGCTAGTGGCGTCCCCCAGGGCTCAGGGTCCCACCCTGTTCAACTTTTTCATCAATGACCTGGATGAAGGGACAGAGTGCCTCCTCAGCAAGTTGGCTCATGATATCAAGCTGGGAGGAGTGGCTGATACACCAGAGGGCTGTGCTGCCATTCAGAGAGACAGGCTGGAGAGTTGGGCAGAGAGGAACCTCCTGAGGTTCAACAAGGGCAAGTGCAGAGTCCTGCACCTAGGGAGRAATARCCCTRKGYAYYARKACRAGSTGRGGGCYGACCTTCTGGAGAGCAGCTCTGCAGAGAAGGACCTGGGAGTGCTGGTGGACAACAAGTTGACCATGAGCCAGCAATGTGCCCCTGTGGCCAGGGGGGCCAATGTTCTCCTTGGGTGCATTAGCCAGAGTGTTGCCAGCAGGTCGAGGGAGGTGATCCTGCCCCTTTGCTCAGCCCTGGTGAGGCCTCGAGTACTGTGTCCAGTTCTGGGCTCCCCAGTACAAGAGAGACATGGAGCTACTGGAGCGAGTCCAGTGTAGGGCTATGAAGATGATCAGAGGGCTGCAGCATCTGCCCTGTGAGGAAYGGCTGCAAGAGGGAGGATCTTATCAATGTGGATAAGTACCTGAAGGGAGGTGTCAAGGGGATGGGGAGGCAATGGGCAGGAATTGAAGCACAGGAAGTTCCACCTGAACGTGAGGGGGAATTTCTTCACTGTGAGAGTGACAGAGCACTGGAACAGGTTGCCCAGAGAGTCTCCTTTTGGTGGAGTCTCCTTCTCTGGAGATATTCTAGCCCTGCCTGGATGCAACCCTGTCTAACATGCTCTAGGTGACCCTGCTTCAGCAGGGAGGTTGGACTAGATGATCTCCGGAGGTCCCTGCCAACCCTACTGATTCTATGATTCTCACATTCCAGCTTAAACAATTACAGTATCTTCTCCAAAGATATCCCAACGTTTCAAAATACACCTCTAAGGGTATTGTCAATTACCTAGAAATATCAGCCTGTACCTTTATACCTGCACCTTTGTGCACACTCGGCTCTGACCCCTCTGGTCAAGGCAACCCTTGCCAAGCATCTACATGCGAATTTATCCCTTTATGCACACTTCGTACCTTTGTGCGCACTTCATCCCACTTCCCTTCCCTGCGGCAAAATAATGTAAGCTGCAATATAGTATTATATTGCAACATCCCATTCTTTGGCTGCTTTTCCTGGTCTTCCAGAGTATACAGTAGCCACCACTGGTTACAATTCTTGCCAATGTCTTATAATGCACCCTAAGGGGGAAGGCCCTTAAAATTCCCCCTTCTCATCCTCTAACAACCGTAGCAATGGCGCAATGTGCGGAGCAATAACGGCACAGTGTCCGGAGAAACAGAGGAAAGGAGAGAAAAGAAGGAACAGAAAGGAGAGAAAAGACCAGAAGACAGTGCAGCTGCCCAGTACCCAATACCTTTAAATCAATCTGCAGGCTTACACCTGTCAGAGTTACCTTCCCTTCCCTTCCTTTAGGTACCTTTATAGCCCAATCCTGCAAAGCTTTCACTGCGTCTTATGGACAGGCAACCTGCCTCAGGATCCTTTACCTTTTAAAAAAAGGGAATACCTTTACCTTTCAGCAGGGGACCTTGCTCGGAGCTCTCGGGTCTGGGGATCGGGGTTCTCCCCGAGAATCCCTTGGTGCCAGCTGGAGGTGCTGTGATCCCACAGATCTGTTGAGACTCAGAAGCAGTGTCCCATCTGCGGTGCCAGAAACTGTTACCGAAAACTGGAAATAAACCTCCTTAACACCCATGTAGCATTAAGAAGCAGGCATTCCTTTAACAGGTGCCGGAGACAGAGGAGATCCTTCCACCTACTATGCCATCCGAGACCATGAATGGTTGAGCTTATCTCTGACACCCCTCAGACATACTCATTACAATTAATTTGGGTATTCATTCGAGGTTATCTAGCAGATTTCAGACAGACTGCACACAGGTTTTGCAGCTGTATTTCATCTTCTTGCTTACTGAAAGTAGTATTAAAGTAACAAGTAATAGTCTCTTCCTCTGTAGTAAAATAATTTAAGTTTTACCCAGCTATTGATTACTCATGACACACCAACTAACACAAAATTAAGTTGTTCAAAAAGGGCCAAGAATAGTCTAGGTGCTTAAAGACTTTTTTTTTTTTTTTTTTTTTTTTAAGGGGTGGAGGTCTTCACAGAGACATTAATTACTACAGTAAATATTGTGAGTAAGGAGACAGGGTTGGGAGATGAATGGGGTTGCTCCACAGAAAGCCTTGATTCAGCTTCTGTAAAAAAAGGCAACATTAGAAGGCATACATTTATGTCTTATAAAGCCTAAATTGAATTGCCTTCAAATTTCTGGGGACTAGCTCTGCAGCCAATGCTGTTCTGTTGCACTGCTCCTGTCAGCCAAACTCATGGTACCAGCTGTGGTGCTGAGCCTCAGTTCTCAGAGTAGTATTAATAATCCAGGACTGAGATGACTCATCACCTTCGTTACAGCCCACTACACTTTCCTTGGACAGATATTATTGTTGGAATAAAGCCAAACATTGGGTATGGGTCACCTACATACATGTATCTATGTGAAGCAAAAGGTAAGGCCCTCTGAGGACAGTCATAAACTTTCATTATGGTTGCAAGCAATTCACTCCAGCTCTTCTGGGTGCCAGGTTCAGCCTCAGCCCCAGTATTACACTCCTGACAGCAAAATGCTGCCTCTTGCTGTTCTGCAAGAGCTGAGGGGACGGCCAAGGAAAACCTGCTTCTTATACTTCCATATGAGACTAGGTTTTTCCCTTTAGTCTCTCTCATATCTAAAGAGGAAAATTAGACTAGCTACTTTTTGGAMTCATTCCAAGCTCTGTAATGTGCATGAACACATAAATCTCACTTAAGTTCAGAAAAATCAAGTGAAGGACTCCCCCCCACCCTTTCTTCTTCAAAGAAAAAGCCTCATTAACATACAACAGCATAGCACATTATAGAGGACAGCTGTATGATTCGCATAAACCCTAAGATAAACAAAAAAAATTGCAAGTAGCTTAACACAAAGGTGGACAAGGCATCCAGGCATTAGTTCAGAGTTGAAGCCAAAGCCTGCCCTTTCCCGACTCTGGTATTTCTTCATGGTAAATGCTACTATGGTTCCAAGTCATGTTTTCTGTGTCTGTGGGAGCAAACAAGGAATAGTGAGAGACATTTATGGTATCTAGAGGCCAAAGCCAAAAAGCTCCTAGGAGCATCACCCAGGTACCACAGCAGGGCAACACTGGAAGCAGGTATAGTGTACCATGGGCAATCTACCACCAAAAGCTATTTTAGACAAAAAGACTCAAAATACAAAAGCTGGAAAGTTTGGTAATTTTTCAGTTGAGGGTTATGTGCTTTTGAACTAACCTAAAATTCTAGTTGCTACTCTAAGCAGTCACTGCAGAACTGCACAATAATTTTTAGCACAGCCTTTTTTTCCCCCTACTTGTAAACTTGAGCCCTTGACACTCTGCTCACTTGAAGAAACAAAGCACAAAGCCAGCCACTGAGAAAGATTCTACAAGCATGGTCAAGAGCTCAAGGCTCCATCACCTGTCACAGGACTGAGTGATGCCAGCACATAGCCTGATGCAGAGAAATGCTGCCAGGCTCCAGCCCAGTCTGGGTGTACCACAGCACCACTACCACAGTGGCATTGCTATGGCACTCAGTATGAAAGTTAGGGTACAGAATAAATTGCACAGCAGTAATATTAAGGATATAATTATAACCGCTTTTGTTTTGACAGCTGAAAGAAGGAATGCTTAGAAGTTTAACCTCCACTTACAGCTTCCCTAATATGCAGGCCACAAAGAGCTTCTTCCAGGTTTGTTTCCCTCCCCCGCCCCTCCATGCATCCCTCCTCTCCAGGCTTCTCTACAAATATGATGCTGATGTGCAAGTTTTTCCCCAGCTTTAAGGTACAACCCTGCTAATTTAACACATACCTGTGTTAGCAAGTTCAGCTTGGTAATAAACATTAAATACACAGTATGATTGTTAACAAGTGTAGTAAAACCTCCTCCCCCCACAAACATACAGTATGTCTTACTCTTTATTAAGTATCAAATTGTCTCCAACATAAATTACATCCAAATTACATGTTTCAAGAAAGTCAGATAGTTTATGTACAATATTTGTCTTGAGTCAGATACCTTTATCATTTTAAACTATAACATAAAAAGCAAACCTACATCAGTACCAAATAAAGCATTAAAAAGGTAACAAATATATAACTTTTTAGAAATGCTTTGAGAACGCTGAGGTTAATGATAAAGATTTTATAGTGCAGATGTTTTATTTTTTCCCCCTTCTTTAGACCATTTCTCTATTTTTGCGAATAGCACAGCAAAGAATCATGCTGAATATCATGCCGAATATCTGTAAATAAGAGCAAACTCATTAGAAATTGGAGGGCAAAAGCATATCCTCCTACCACCATAAGCAAAAGTAACTGCTCTTCCTGGCCCAAAGGCCATATATTATTTTATTTTGCAGTTCATCTTCCTAGTTCTCCTCTCACCCTCCCAAAACGACAACAGAAATCTACAGGCCATTTTCACCAACCCACTCTACCCTCTGTAGTCCAAAGTAGATCAGCTAGACACCACTCAATCTCCCAAGAAAGCTTTGGTCTTCTTTGCATATTGGCATTGATGTCACACTATAGCCCCATCTGCCCTCTAGGAGAGCCAATGAACTAGCTGAAGTTTTCTTACCAACACTTAATTTTTCTAGCAGTCTTCATTGTAAAAAACACAGGCAAGGATCCCCAAGAGATACTGGGATTAAGAAGTGGGCTGGTAACATGACCAGTAGATCTTAGCCCTACATCTGCAATTAACCACTGTTAAAATTACAAGGAGTCAGATCCTGATTCAAATTAAGAGCAGGCAGGTACAAGATGCACCCTCTGTGCTGCCTCAGGGTCTCACYGCACACACCCCGATCCTGTTGGTACCTGTCCCCAGTGGAATGGGTTCGCAGACTGCAGCATCAGGCACTGGGTTTAATAAGGACTTGCGCTTTCAGTAAGTACCCTTGGAAATACAGCTACTCTCCAAATCATCTGCAAACTCACCATTATTACAGCAATGCCAAGGCCAACTGCTCCAATCACATTCAATTTGGAATTAAAGACATCATCAATGGCTTCAGGGCATGACTGAAAAGAAACAGACTGCTCATTAGCATTTCAAACATATGCAAGACTTACTTGGGCTTGCTTACTCAAGCTCACTTTGCCAACTGATAATGTACATTTGACCAAGTCTGCCTGTAGGAGAGACTCACCATTTGAAAGTTGTTTTGAACTGGCCCTTATTTTCACATCTTCAAAAGGAGACAGGAAAATTATCTACCAGCTTCATTTGTATTGTAAGTTTAAATCCATTCTTTAAGCCTCTTAAATGCACATTGGCTACATCAGTATTCCTTCTCAATGCCTATAGCTAACCAGGTAACTCAGAACCAACAGTGGTAGCACCAGCACTGGCCTGATAGAAATGGCACTCAGTGTTTTAGGTGCAACATTGCTCACTCCTCCTCAAGACAGAGTTGAGGACACTCTTGACATTTTCAGCTGTTACTGTAATTTTGTGGACACCTAGTGAACATATGGTATATGGCAAAGGGAGAATTTAATCAAGCTGCATGCATAAGTGCTAGGCTGTATGCAGAGTTACAGTGGTACCAGTTTAAAGTTCTTTAGTTTTAATAGTATTTCATTACCCTGAGAAAAATGGTGCAGTCCTTTTGCCAGCAGAGATGCCTAATGGCCAAGAAAATGACTAGGAACTTATGCTGAGGTATGTAAGTCTAAGAGCTGGTAGAAGTCTGATCCCAACTCCTGTCCTACCATCCATACATCAGACCACTGTGAGCTGCTGCAAATCACCTTTTTCTTTATTTACTCCTTATTTAGTCTAGAAAGAAAGATCAGGTCTAAGATTATGGGAATGTATTAGCAGGGAATGGATGAGTTTAACTAAAATATCAATACAGTATTACTACTTACAAAAGCATATAGATCAGTGACCACATGATATCCTTTTAATCTTACAGTCTTCCTAGCTTTTTTCCAGTTTAGACTAGGCCAAATGCTTTGCAAGATAAAGTCAACAGAAGTTGTTTAAAAAAGAACACTTTAGTGGAATAAGAACAACTAAACCTGCACGTTRCCTCAATTATTTTCATGTAGTCCAACTGACAGCAGACAGATTGCACAATTAGGATTAAAGATACAATCTGAATACTGATTGACAATTTTTACCTGGTCAAGTACAAAGTCATCTACAGTGAAAGGAACAGCACAAGTAAGGATGTGAAATTTAAATCATTAATTGAAACTCTACATTATAAAAGTTTTAATTTTTATGTAAGTTACTGAAGGTGGCACATAACTAGCCAATAAACAGATATCACCAAAACAGATTTAAGAGAAGGGGAAAACCACTGAACAACCCATAAAACTAAAAAATCCTCTCTTGGAACATCATGTTAGGGCAGAAAACAGTAGCAAGAACTGCAGGAAAAGGGCAGTGAAGAACTATATAGCGTCTCTTGTATTTGTACAGGCACTTTAATGGCAATATTTCAACAGGAGAAAAAATGTTGGGGCACTGGCTTCACAGTTGCTTACTCACCTAAAAGGCCACCAATTCCTTACCTCCTTCCCTTTCAGGAGGGCAGATTTCCCACTAAAACTTCAGATCTGTTCTGCCCCCCATGCGCTCAATCTCCCTGTAGCCAAGGAGGAGGTGAAGGTTCTGGTATAGCACCACGGAAGGCAACTAGTGATGGAACTATAGCAGTAAGAACTGAAGCATGTTAGGTGAAATTTTGGCCTTAAAGTCTGTTATTCAACTCAATTTAATGACACAAGGACAGTACATTCTGCATGCTAATTCAGTATGCTGGTTTCCTGTTGATCCACAGTAACAATATGTGGATTCCCCACTACAGGGCTGATCATACAGACAGGTTGCTAGCTAACGTGATAGAGGAATTCTCCACAGACTGAGAGGGTACATTCAGGAGCACGTTTTTCACTCTACTCTTTCACATATGGATGTTATGCTGAGCTTTCAGGGAATTAAATCATGCTTTACCTTTACAGTAAATGACTCAAGTAAGCTCTTCTTAGGACAAGTGTCCATAAACTGCTGCTCAAGACCTCCTGTAATACCACAGCAGTTCAGCTACAAGAGAAAAAACATTA